>NC_037686.1:56897717-57197717 GCF_003255815.1 Theropithecus gelada
CAAAAAAAAAAAAAAAAGAAAAAAAAAAAAAAGAAAAACAGGGATAATAAAAAGTGACTTAACTATACTGTTAAAATGCTTAATATAGCTGACTAGATGGAGAAATCAATAAATGAAAATAATAAAACCAGAAATAGGTACATGCACAGAAGTTTATAGTGTATAATCCAGTTGGTATTAAAATCAATTGAATAAATATGAATTTATTTATTAAATGTTGTTGAGCGTTAACTGTTAGGAAAATATAATGCTATTTATATATTTACAGTATTCAACAAAATTAATTCTAGATGAATTACAACACCAACTATAAACAATCATACCAAAAATTAATGAATATAATATGGGAATAAATATATCCATTCAGGAATGTGGATTTGACTATATGACATATTAAAATCTCCTTTGTATTACAAAACATAATAAGTTAGAGTTAAAGAACACAATAATAAAATATTTAATGAACATATGAGGGACTACTGAACTTCCCAAATAAATCTTGAATGCCCTCTTAGAAAAATGTTTAATGAACACAAAGTTAATTCACAAAGAAGTACAATAATAAGAAGAATGGCCAAAATAACTAGATGAATAACATTTTTATATGACTCTAATAAAACTTTAAATAGCATTTTAAAAATTAATAAATTTGGTAAATACTTAAAATGCTAAGAATTCTGGAGGACATGATGAGAACTCATGTACAGTTTACAGAATTGTAAGTTTGCATAATGCTTCTGCAAGGGACTTTATAAAGTTATGTTAGTGTAATGATATTTCCGTCATTATAACTGGATATAAGTATATGTGATTATTTACGAAAGTTGTAATATATGTTTATCATAGAATATTATGCAGCCACGAAAGATGTATTTTTAAAGATGCTAATAGCTGAATTAATGTGCCGTGAATTAAATCTATGTGTATATTTTCAAGATTTTCTGTATTTGACTTATATTATATACAATCATGTCATTTTGTAAAAACCAGAGTCTGCCCCACCACTGGTGATTCAATAACACAATATTTGCCACAAAAAGCAGCTTATAATTACTACTCAAGACAAAGGATTCTTATTGTCTTAGAAATACAACTTACTGTAACTTTGGAGGAAAACAATAATGTAAAACTTGTAATTGCTATGTTTTCAGTCCAAGGTTTGAGCACGAGGTGTCTTTTTTATAATTTCAGATTTGCTTGTTCTTACTATTAAGACTTATGAAGGTTTTTAAAGTAGAATATATACAAAATAAAAAAAATATATAGAACATTTTAAAAAAGAGCCTATAAAGAATTACTCCACATGGTCAGAAGAGGGAGCTTTTAGATTGCAAAAAAAAGTAAAATTTTAAGCACTCTATTATCAGAAGTAACATTATTTCAAGTCCTCGTATTGAATACTAATAAAAAAGTAGCTACAGAAACATTCCTTTATAATAAATTTAAAAAACTTTTTTGTTTCATGAAATATTGAACTTACCTTTATTCCTCATTGACAGCGTGTAGAATCTCACTCTAACCACTGTCTTCTGATGCTTTACACATTTGACCTTTGCAAGTATGACTGATAAACCAGAAGGCTCCTGACCAGTTTCCACCTCCTGCTTTCCCTTTTCATCTTTGCAGGTCGCAGAGATGGCTACTGAGATAAGGGACAAGAGAGTGGAGAGCAAGGTGGCAACAACTAACCAACAACAAAATTAAAGATTTATTATGTATTATTGACCAACATTGTTCTTTAAAGATAATGCTAGAAATAAAAAAGTTGAAACGATCCATCTAATCTGAAGCCTTCTGCTATGTCAATATTCAGATTTTAAAACTCTTGGTTCCTAGTGCCTTCGTAAGCTCTTCATAAACCTAACTGTGTTCAGAGGTACAGCAGTAAATGATGACCCAGGAGTGAGTTCTGTTATTATAAAAATCATGGCAGTTAGAAGTGTAACCCAGAGTGCAGAACGCAACGAGAAGGAGGGTAATTCTTTTTTCATTGGCATGGATCACACACCAGTTCTGTATTCAATCAGTGGCTCTCCATCTTGAAAGAGAAGTAGAAAATTTGAAGTGAGTTCATGACCTAGTCATAAGTAACATTCTAATTTGGGAAACAAATTATGAATAACTCTATAAATAGGGTTAATTGTTTTCTTAGGTTTGTTACTTTAAAGAAGGAATTTGAGATGGTTACTCACCATGTATAATACACCATATATGAAGGTCGATCATATCCAGGGGTGGGACCAGATGCTTTTCATCCTGCAAGTGAAAAAAGAAAATAGTTATTTTCAGTGAATGCTGCAAAACACAACGAAAGTGAGTAACCCTGGGAGTGTAAAAGTCCCCCATTCTTCCGTGTGAATCAGTGCTCATCTAAAGCCTGAACCTGAAGAGCCTTAGACATGTCCCCTATTTGCACCCAGCATGGTTTAGATGACCCTAAGCCTCTTTCTGAAGTTACGTGTGCTGTTGGCTTAAATTTGACAAAAATGTTTGGTAGGGTCAAGGCCCTAAGCCAAGTGACAAGGACCATTGAAGTTTCGTGCAATGTAAGGAAGGAGAAAGACCGGAGGGAGAAACAACCTCGGTCATCCCAGGAATAGAAGGAAAGTGGGCTGTCTGAGGAGAGAGAATATAGAGGGATATTATTCAAATCAGTAAGAGGAGAAGATATCCTGTCTGTATTCCACTGTTGATCTTCTCCTTCTTATCACCAATCATTCGTTTACTTTTACTGTCTGAAGAGGTACAAATATTGTAATTTAAAAAGCAGATATTCCTTATAATAATATATTAAAGGCCGGGCATGGTGGTTCAAGCCTGTAATCCCAGCACTTTGGGAGGCTGAGACGGGTGGATCACGAGGTCAGGAGATCGAGACTATCCTGGCTAACACGGTGAAACCCCGTCTCTACTAAAAAAATACCAAAAAAACTAGCCGGGCGTGGTGGCAGTGCCTGTAGTCCCAGCTACTCGGGAGGCTGAGGCAGGAGAATGGCGTAAACCCGGGAGGTGGAGCTTGCAGTGAGCTAAGATCCGGCCACTGCATTCCAGCCTGGGTGACAGAGTGAGACTCTGTCTCAAAAAAAAAAAAAAAAAAAAAAACAACAAAAACACTATATATATATATATAAAATGCTATATCCCTGGAAACATTACTTTTAATGTTTTGCTTGTGTATTCTGTGGTCCCTAAATATGGTCACATTTCATACATGTGTACTCTCTAAATTTGTGATTTTAAACATTTATTTAAAAGTCCTATTTATTAATCACTGAGCTTGTGCCAAACATTGGGTGAGGTGGTGATGGGTGAAAAGATGAATAAGGCACAGTCGTAGAAACTCATAGCCTCATAGGAGAATCAGAGAGGTCAGCAGACATTTAAAACCTGCTGAGAACTAAGTACAGGTTTCAGTGGTAAGATGCAAGGTGCTGCTGAGGCAGGGATGGACCCAGAGATGGAAGAGGCACCGACAGTGAGAGAGTTGCTCTTAAGCTTTAAAATGATGTCACTCCTGAAAATAAAAATCTTCTTTGCTAGCTGGTCACCTGAATTCATTTGGTTTACCTTGTCTTTTTCCTATAGTAGGATTTCACAGAGGATTTAACGTGTAATGACAGGAACTCGAAACTGAGTGCAAAGACGTGGTTTTGACCATCAGGGAGAATAAAAACCAGCCCCTTGGTTTTATTAGGTACTGGGATCCTTGTTTCTCGTTGCACGTGGTGGATTTTGTAATGTTTGCATCCTTCAAGTTGTGAGTTGCCCTTTCCTGAATACTTGATATGTTCTACACAGCAAAGTCTGCCAGTGAAACGGCACAAAAAAGGTGTGTTTTGTGGTTCCTTGTTAACATACATACAGCTTTTTGGAACACAAATAAGTTCAAAGTTGTGCAAAGCTGTAAGATGTTCCGTATTGCTCTGGGCGTTAATATAAAGTGAAAGCTAGTTACAGTTTGCAACTGAATTAGTAGCAGTCTCTATTTATAATGCACCCCTACTTTGACATAGTACATATATTTTTAAAGGAAGACTTAATATCGAGTTATTTTTACAAGAAAGCTGGCTGGCTAACTTCAAGAAGTTCTATTTCAGTTAAATATTTTCTTTTCTTCAGGGGAGATGGTGGTTATGACAGGATCCTTTTGCCTTATAGAAAGCCTTGTGTAACAGATAAAGTAATTAGGTGTAGACCGAAGTAGTTTGCTCTGTGTGATTCTTTAACACCCCCTCAAAGCTACTCGAGCATGATATTTCATTTAATTAAATACCCAAAGAGTCAATTGGGAGGCCAGGCGCAGTGGCTCAAACCTGTAATCCCAGCACTTTGGGAGGCCTAGATGGGTGGATCACGAGGTCAGGAGATGGAGACCATCCTGGCTAACACGGTGAAACCCCGTCTCTACTAAAAAATACAAAATAACCGGGCGAGGTGGTGGGCGCCTGTAGTCCCAGCTACTCGGGAGACTGAAGCAGGAGAATGGCGTGAACCCGGGAGGCGGAGCTTGCAGTGAGCCGAGATCCGGCCACTGCACTCCAGCCTGGGCGACAGAGCGAGACTCCGTCTGAAAAAAAAAAAAAAAAAAAAAGAGTCAATTGGAGCTCTCCACTACGTGAAACTTCTTGGAAGTGTGAAGAAAGAATGTCACAGGAGGGTTTGTGTGTTCACCACAATCTCAGGACTGTCCTGGTGCTGGGCTTTGCTTTTCCTCAGGGGGCTTCCCAGTACAGCTTGAAGCAGTCAGGGCCAGAATTGTGAAATCAGTCCATCATCTTCACTGGTTATTTGTGGAAGCCCAATTTACCCTACTTTTACTCACATCCCTAGACAAGTGAGTGCAAATAACTGAAATGACTCATAAAGTCTTTGAATGAATTGATTTTCTCTTTTTACTTGAAATCAAAAATAAATGTTCTCTTTTTTTCTCTGGCAAATTGCCTCCTGTGCAGTTATAGCTGTGTATTTCTCCTGGGATTTACAGCATTTGAAAATCAGCACTTGAGAGACTTGTGCACCTGTGTGCCCATATATGGCTTCCTGTTTTGTCACATCAGGCAGTCGCCTGCTATGTTCAGATTCGGGGCTTTTTGGGTGGGAGAGCCATGAATGAATGTCCCATGGAAGGGTGCTGGTGAAGAGTGTTGTGATTGTTCTGTTTGCAGTAGAGTGTGTTTGTATCCTCATTTATTTTATGGAGAAAACAGGGTGCTTGCTTTCCAGAGGCCTTTCTAGGATTCCTCCGCAAAAACCTCCTGTGAAAATTCCAAATGGTTTGAAAGACCCTTGGACCCTCAGGAGCACAAAGCTGGACATCTTTGCAGATGATCTGAGCAACCCCATATCTACTGTTGCAAAGTGCTGTTTATCTCCATTCGAAGTTGAATCTCATGGTGGGTTTGTATTTGATAACCCCTTTTTACGATCGCCTCAGTTCAGGACAGGGGATTGAGAAGCTATATTTTCAGAATGAAATGAACCTGAGCAATAATCATTAACTCAGCATCAAGGGACAAGAATGTGACACCCTACTTAGGGTAAAGATAACAGTGCTCATATAGGAACTATGCCCTCTGTATTGGTTTCCTTGAGTTGATGTCACAGAGTTCCAGAAGCTGGGTGGCTTAAAGCAGCAGAAAATTGAGGTGTTGACAGGCACATGCTCTGAGGGCTTTAGGGAAAAAATGTTGCTAGCTTCCGGTGGTTGCTGGCAATTTTTAGCTTTCTTTGGTTTGTGGCCACATCACTCCAATCCCTGCCCCCATTGTCACATGGTATTTTCTCTGTGTCTCTGCTTTCACATTGTCTTCCCTCTATGTATGTGTGTGTGTCCAAGTTTCCTTCTTGTAAGGACACCAGTCACTGAATTACATCCCACCCTAATCCACTATGACTTCACCTTAACAGATTACATTTAATAAGACCTTCTTTTTTAAATCGGGTCACATTCTGAGGTTCTGGGAGGAAAGTTTCTTCTGGAAGAAGTTTTTGGGGAACACTGTGTAACTCACTACATTTTTCTCTGGCATCTTCATTTCCTTACAGCAACCTCACAGGAAAGCAAAACCAAATTTACAGCATCAGTTACTCAAATGGAAATCCATCTTGAGTATAATATGACTGTACAGCCAGAGTTTTCCACATGGTAGGTTGTAGCCCACAAATGAACATGGCTGCTTGAATGTGGCTGACTCTTTTGGGCTACTACTTAACATTTTTCCAGTCATATTTTTATAGTGGAAAATAGATTCCCCAGACATTTCCTGAAGTGCTCAACGTAACTCCACACTAGAACATGTGCCCTCCCAAGTCCTGACAACTAGTCAATTTCACAACATCATCCTGTGTTCTAATGCCCCAGTGACTGCTGTTCATATCAGAAACATTTGAAATTCATCCTTACTTGCCCCATAAACATACACAAGCACAAAGCCCTCAGCAGCAACTGGACAAAATGCTTTCATGAGAGAAGGCTAAAGGTCTATCAGTTATTCTCCCTTTGCTGTGCTCATTCAGCATTGTTTCCCATGATCTAGTGAGGTAAGATATATTAACTCATACTCAAGGGCTAAAAAACAATAATAGAACTTAGCATTTTAATCTCCTACCTTTCCCTAGAGTTTCATAGCAACTTTTTGGATTCATTATAAGTAGACGTTTAGAATGTCAGCCTCCAGCAATACGTACTCTGTGGTTACAAGTCCCCTGTTTTATATTGGGAACGTAAGTATAAGGGGTAAAATATAATGGCAATTTAAATAAAGAACTGAAGATACATACCCAAATGCCAGAAATGACCAAAATGCTAAAAATCAGGATAGGTAGGTATATTAGGCCATTCTTTCATTGCTATAAAGAAATACCCGAGACTGGGTAACTTACAAAGAAAAGAGATTTAATTGGCTCATAGTTCTGCAGGCTATATAGGAAGTATAATAGCTTCTGCTTCTAGGGAGACCTCAGGAAACTTACAATCATGATGGAGGGCAAAGGGGAAGCAGGCTTGTCTTACATGGTCAGAGCAGGAGAAAGAGAGAGAGAGTGGGCAGACGCCACACATGTTTTAAGTACCAGATCTCATGAGAACTCACTCACTATACAGTATCAAGGAGGGACGTTGCTAAGCCATTGATGAAAACTCTGATCCCATGATCCAGTCACTTCCCATTAAGCCCAACCTCCAACACTGGAAATTACAATTGAATGTGAGATTTTGATGGGGACACAGATCCATACCATATCAGTGAGCCAGTGATCAACTTATATTTGGCAGGCAGGACAAGCATGCTCTGTAGTGGATTAGTTCTCACGATTCCTAACACCCGAAGCAGCTCTTAGTTCCTTCCTATTGGATTTTTTTTTTCTTATTGACATACCCTCTTGGTCACATTCTATTTCTAGCTTCCTGAATCAGAAGATATAAAACACAAACAGAAACTTAAAATTGTAGTGTATGCATTTGTCGACGTGTGTGTGCCATTTTCTCTGCTCCATGTTGCTACTAATTCCTCTGTCCTCATCAATTCCTGTCTTTCTCAAATAGTAGTCTCTTAGTCTTCATTTGTGTGTTGATTTCTTGATTCCACTGTTGAACTGAAAGTTCAAATGAGTATGGGTAGACAATTATTTTTTCCTAAGCAGCCTGAGGATAGCGTTTCTTATTCACGGTCTCTCTTGTTACTAATGAAAAGCCTCTTAATTATCTTCATTTCGGGGCACTTCTCATCCTGGTTGTTTTCTCGTTGTCTTCAGCACTCTCCAGTTTCACTAAACTGGGTCTAAAATGTGTTTGATTTTGATTTTGTATTCTGTCCAAGGGCTTGGTTTCTTTCATACATTTCTTAAAAATTTATGTCTTTATTTTAGTCATTTTCTTGTAGAATATTATACTTCCCCTACTTTCTCTCTTCTCAGTTCAGGAACTCCTGCCAAATGTGTTTGAATTTTTAATTCTAACCTCCATGGCTGATAACCAGCATTGTAGGTTTTAAGACAAAAATGTCTACCCTACACCAAGGGGAGATTCCTAATTTGTTCTTTTTGAGTTATTGTCGATGCTGTGTTTATCTATAACTACTCTTTTGGTGTTGCTTGGATACTAGAGTCAGTGGTGATGTTAATTTTAGCCTCAAAAAATGTAGAATGATCTGTGGACATAGACAGCATCACAATTACAGGCACAGAAAGCGTTGTGAGGTTTTCAAATAGGCAAATATTTACATATGTATATGGTTATTTAAAAATGTATTTCTTACGCCAATCCATGACTTGCCTGTGTCACAATGGAATCTGGTGTAGTTTTTATTTCTTGACAGAGAGAAAGATTCTATCCTTATAGTGTTGAGTCTTTTGCAAAGACCTATGGATGTAGGTGGGACCTACATAGGAACACATTGCCTAATACCACCCAGAATGGGTAGCAAAGTTCCTAGTGAAGTTTCCACTGTGAGTGGCAGGTGGCGGGCTCTTCTGAGAAAGAACCTTCTAGATGCATATTGTGGGGAGCAGGTATGGGATAACCACTTGGAGTCTTCCTCATCCTCCTTGGACAATAAGTGGGTTCCCGAAGTCTTCATCGTCTCTGCTTTCTATTTCCTCTAGAGAGTTGTATAAAGAAGTATAGACATAACATGTATTACAGAGGAAGGCAGACTTCAGCTTAATTTTGAGGCAGAGAAAAGGGAGTGTTCATTTGTGTGTCTGAACTATAAGCATCCATAGAAAGAAGACTCTTCCTCCTAAGAACACAATCTGCACCTTAATCAATTACCATTCTTGCCTTCACAGGCTGGCACTTCAGCAGCTTTGGTTCAGATTTTGACAATGACAGGGGATGTCATAGAAGAGGCGTGACTGGGTTCCCTGACTGGGATTTATTGTACAGCAGATTTTGTTTTATTTTGCTGCGAGAGAAGTAGCAAGGACTCTGCCTACCTTGAAGGGGCAAAACCTCTTTGGGAAATTAGAAAGTGTTATGCTTGGGAGACTCCTTCAGGAGAGGCAGTTCTCTGCTGCTGCTTCACTTCCCCGGGACAAACGGAATTTTCTTTGAGGCTGCCCAGGGACCTGTCTGTCTGGACACTCACCTTATGTCCATTTCTCCTGATTAATACAGCCAGGAAATCTGGCCCAGGCTGCCTCCTGGGACCCAGAGGCCTGTCTACCCTTCCTCCTCCAGGCCCTGTGGAATCGTTCTATTCTTGGTGGTGGGGGTTGGGGGGCGTGACACCCCTCACTCTCCCCCTACATCTCCAGCATGCTGTTCTTGGTCTCCTTCTTTACTACTTCAGCACCCATCCCCAGCTCCCCTCCCTTTACCTCCTCCACAAACCCTTTGGGTGCTCTAAGACCTCAGAGCAAGAGTCAGAAAAAAAAGTTTTTTATTTTTCTGCTTCTACCTGCCATGTAGCTTCCCTGAGGTATCACTGTGCATTTAAAAAATATTTTCTAGGCCGGGTGCAGTGTCTCACGGCTGTAATCACCTGAGGTCAGGAGTTTGAGACCAGCCTGGCTAACATGGTGAAACCTCATCTCTACTAAAAATACAAAAATTAACCAGGCTTGGTGACACACACCTGTAGTCCCAGCTACTAGGGAGGCTGGGGCGGGAGGATCCCTTGAACCCAGGAAACAGAGGTTACAGTGAACTGATTGTACCACTGCACTCCAGCCTGGGTGACAGAGTGAGATTCCATCTCAAAAAAAAAAAAAAAAAAAAAAAGAATGTTATCTAGTGAAATTGATCATTAAGAATTAAAAAACCCCCTAAAATTGTATAAATATTATATGTTATTTCTGTGTGTGTGTGTGTGTGTGTGTGTAGAATACATGTGTTCAAAGAAATGATGCCTTACGTTTACACTATGGTAATGGTAAGGGGTAGCATGGCAATGGTGTGCTTATCCCCCAACATTTGCATTAAAATGAAATTATGATCCATGCAGTTGCTCAACTCATTTTCTTAAAGAGGCCACAGCTGATCCAATAATATCAATACTATGATAAATATCTCTGAAATGACACAGGGAGAACCTGGTTAGTAGGCGAGAGAAGCATCACAATTTCCAATAGCTCACAGTTACTTTTACATCAACCAAATTAGGAGAAATAGCAGTTATGAGTGAAAATGAAGAGATATAATTAGAAAGGCTTTCATCCCTGTGCTTTCTCATGCCCTGCAATTGGCCATACCTGGGTGCTACTGTTTGTAGGAATGCATGTAACATTGTTTCCAATGACATTCTGGCTTAAGGGAAGGAAGGGAATACTAGCAATTTGTCAACAGAGTTAGCCTTTGAGATTTCTACTTCTACAAACTGAAGCCCTGATTGGCACCTGAACTTTAGAAGGTTTATTTAATGCTACAGCACCTCAGCATTTTCAGGTTACCCTTCAATTCAGAACTGTTGTGTATATTTTCTCCAGTGATCCATTGCTCACCTCTGCTTAGCCTCCGAATTCCCTTGCTCTTGAGATTAGCTTCTCCCAGCATGTTTCCATAAACCTGGGCACATGTGCTATGCCTAGAAGTCTGGACGTAGGTTGGCTGCGACTGTGCCTACCCTCTGGCTTTCCTGGCAATGACATCTTTACTCCATACCTGGTCCTGGCTGTTTCACTCACTTCCACCTTTACAAACTTAGATCTATTTTGTCACCACCTAGAAGCTTCTAGTTCCAATAACAAATGTTCAAAGATGCCCTCTCCCTCTGCCCATTCCTCTTTCTGTCATTCATACCCCCTTTCTCCATTGTCATCTGGAGTTTCTGGGTTCTACGATGACACTTGCAAAATGCCTCTGCTACCCCAATATATAAATAACACTAATTTGTCATTTGAATCAATGCTGCCTTGTCCGTGTTCTGATAATTAACCCACAGGCTGGCATCCCACGTGTGTGTCTCTGGAATGAGAACACACTGACCCAAGTATGGTCATGATGCTTCCAGTGAGTCAAGGAGCAGAAAAATGATGCAGGAAAAATTGGGATTAGAGGAGCAAGCAGAATAAGAAAAGGAAAACAAAACACAACTTTGTTTCATTCTTTGTGTTCCTGATTGTGGCTCAGGTCGGAAACTTGCCACCTGCGTTGTTTATGTGATCATAGAAGAGATGAAGGCTCCTGGTTGCCTTGGAGGATGACACATGAAGAAAAAATCTTGAAAGCTAGTGAGCAGATTGCTGTTTACAGACAGTGATTTTTAGGCTAAGAGAGAGGGTATAAGTGATGTGCGCCAATTCCAGGCCTGGCCCATAAAATATTTTTCCAAATCTTCAACCTCATTTTCTCATCTCTGCATGGCAGAAAGAGAAGAAATTCAAAATGGTGGAGCCCCATGGAAAAAAGAGCTCAGATCCCTGAGTCATCACTGAAAATCATAGTCTTTGGTGGAGGTGAAGACAGATTCATTGCAAATGAACCTGGATTAGAAGTGCCTAACCTTGATTGTTCTGGGCTCATACTCTGGGTCAGAAAAAAAGACAAGTAATAGAATGCTTGGTAGAGGCCATGTGCTACCAAACACTGGGGACATCTGGAGGAGAGAGAATGTGAAGGAGTAAGGAGGAGGACTGTGACCTATGTTTTGTACTTCCCATAAAGGTGATAAATCCTGGTGAATCAGCACAGGATTTATCGAGGAAAGAGAAAAACTGAAGGGAAATCTGAAGTCCTTCAAGCTTCAGAGCTGGAGTGATGATGGCTGCATACCTGAAGGCCATAGATGGGCATGGAGGAAGCATTGGCTTTTGCCTATTGCATTTTTGACTGGTGAAAATGAATGGAAAAAAGTCCTCTGCATATGTGTTCCAGGAGACATAGCAGTGGAGGGTTTAGAGAATAGAAACCAGGCTTGCCCAAGCACAGAAATATACTGCAGCCTGAGTGACACTGGAGATACAAAAGGACTTTGGATTCTCATGTTTGAGTTAATTTGGCAGAAGAAGAGGCGTGTGGTCAATGTATTTTAGAGAGTAGAGTTAGAGGACTGAAATCCACCTTCTGGAGGGAGGATTAAAGTTCAGTAAGGCCCTACCACCTGAGGCCTATCCATAATATCCAAGGCCACGGGGATGACAATAGGCTGGCTCTACATCTCCATGAGCAGGGTTCTCCAGAACAGGCTCAGGCCACTGAAGGTGGCTTCACCAGTTATTTTGCTGTAACTATGGAGAGAATGAGCACAAGCATGGGAGCTGAGACAAGGCAGGCAAGCAACCTCTAAAAATCTATAGTTGGTGCGCTACTGATGAAGGTAAAGGCACAGAATTATACATCCAGGTTTCTATTACTTGTAGCAGAGCCTCAGACCCAGGTTGAGAGACCACTAGCCTTAAGAAAAAAAATGGGGATTTCTGATTTCTGGATAATGATCCAACTCTACAAATTGAAGAAGCGACATACCCACTTTGTTAAAGTTGAAGGAAGGGTAACATTTTCCTGGAAAATTGCCAGCATGCTAAGAACTTGCTTAAATCTATAAAGGAAGCTAAGGATGGCTTGGGGTGCCTGAAAAATGAGAGATAAGGGGAAATCATAAAAGAAAGAAATAAAACACATGAATATTATGGGTTAACATGATAAGCTGATGGTGGTCCATTCCCTCTCCTCAGGTGGGTGCACAGAGAGAAGGAAAGATGAAAACTCAAGTCAGAGAAGTAGGTAACTATGCTAGTTTAACCATAACTGCTACTGCTGTTTTGGAGCCAAGGACTCTATATTCCCATTCCTTGGTCACTGAAGCCCTGAGTTGTCTCCCAGGACAAATAAACTAGAACCAGATGAACAAATGTGAGGTGATAAGAAAATAAAGGGTGAAACAAACAAGAATTGAGAAACAACTCCTTAGCTGTGCTTACATATACAGCCGCTAGGGTGGAGGGCAAGAAAGTCACATCCACAATCTGATAGTGTTAGGTGTGTAGTAGACACTGTCACTGAGGAACCAGCCCTGAACAAGTGTACAATTGGACCCAATACATACTTTGATTATATATATATTTTCACCTATCCCTCTGTGTAAAAACATACAGAGTAGAGCCTTGGCAAAGACTGCAAAGTATTTATACAATGGAGGATGGAACCTGGAGAAAAAGAAACATAATACATCTAATGCTATTTTCCCCATTCAGGGGATTAAAAACTAACTTTTATTTCTTTTCCCATCTATGTGGAGGGGGAGAAAGCTCTGCGTAAAGCTTTTCTAGAACATGTTACAACACATCAATCTCTCTTACCCCCACATTTGAAAAATCACTGCTGTAGATGTGTGAAATGGGTTTGTAGAAGAGTGATAATTTCATTTAGGATTTGAGAAAAAAGGATTTGATGCCATGGGAGGTACTCTGATGAGTAATTTAAGAGACTAACATTAGCAAGTAGGCTAACAGGGTCTTGAAACAGGGACACCAATACAAAGTTGTTTAATTGGGGTCAGTGTACAGGAAACAGACCTCAAGAGGGTTCCCATTAATGAAAGAGTATGATAGCTTGTCATGTTAGGAACCGCCTGTAATACAAGACGGTGTGAAAGTTTGGAGAAATTAAGTGGAAAGGACCATGATTCTTACTGATCAGGACAGCTTTGGTCAGAAGGCTTACAATTGGAACTAACAACAAATTTGTGTTTCATGTGATAATGCGTGTGAATATTTGAGTAATTAAATGAAACACTCATAATTTGCTTATTTACATACTGAGTCATCTATTCACTGTCATCATTGGCCTCATCATCATCATCACAATCATGCCTTCTATGTATTCAGCATTTACCAGTTTTGAAAGTATACTGGGTATGCTGGGAAGTTTTTTATCTGTAACTTCATTAATCTTAACAATAACTCTGGTAGACATAACTATTACTAATGTTCAGAAATATCTTGTGTTTTTTTCCTGGCACATGGAAGACTGCAATTCCTAGACTCCCTGTGGTTGGATGTAGCCATTTATTTTGTTCTAGCCATTGGACATGGAAGAGGATTGATGTGCACCACCTTCAGGCTAAATCACTCAATTAATTGCCAATGCAAGACCCTCCACTCCCAGCTGTCCAACCCGTGGCCTGTGGGCCGCATGTGGCCCAGGTAGCTTTGAATGCAGCCCAACACAAAATTGTAAACCTTCTTAAATCATTATGAGGGTTTTTTTTTTTTTTGCTATTTTTTTTTTTTTTTTTTAGCTCATCAGCTATCGTTCGTGTTAGTGTATTTTATGTGTGGCCCAAGACAATTCTTCTTCTTCCAATGTGGCCCATGGAAGTCAGAAGATTGGACACACCAGTTCTACTCCGTCTTCTCCTGGACATCTGAAAGGAAGCTTTGTGTTGAGACAGTAGAGTCAAAATTATTAGGTATCTTGGATCCCTGAGAGGCCTTCTGGTCCCACAGAAGACTTTGCATGAATAAGAAATAACATGTTATTGTGTAAAGCCACTGAGTGAAGGTTTGTTATTGTAGCATAACCTAACCTCTCCTCACTCTGCAGAGAATATCTGCTTATTAGTTGCATTTTGCTGAGAAAACTGAGGCTTGGAACAGGAACATACCTTAAGCTGGTATTGCACATTCAGTTCAGCTGGAGTATAAGCCTGTCTGTTTCTGTCTCTACCACTGGATGATAGTAAAGTAGTTTGATTAATGTAACCAGCTAACTGGGTTATACTAGACTGACAGTACTATAGAGGATTGGTAGCATAGAAAGGTAAATTGGAAAGACTTTGGGGGTATAAATGGGACATTTTTTGAAGAAGAAATGCTTGAGATTTTTTTTATGGTGACCTACAAAGTCACCGGCACAGAGGACTTGGGGATCTTCTTTTTGGAAGTGACTTAGCCTTGTCTAGACATTTACCTGTATCTGTGTCCATATTTTAGATAATTTTTTTTTTTGCATGAGTTATTTAGAAGTTTAAAAAGATCTCTGCTGCTAAGTAAGAAATGTAGAATAAAATAAACAACAACAGAAGAGCCCTTGCTTTGGCCTGATAGAAACACTGACTGGTTCATTCATGCTATACTTGGAAAACATTAGAAAAAACTAAGCCATTATTACCTGTGGCAAAACACTTTGCTGTGGACGGACGCACTGCTAATGACCTCGCAGCAGGAAGTATGGCTCTGAAAGCACTTCTCTGTTTCCAATGCAGGGTGACTGCGGTGTTTTTCTATATCCTGATTAGTGCTTTAGAATCTCTGTGCGGTGCTTTCTGAGAACAGAGAGGGTCTCTATTTTGTTAAATATTGCAAGGATGGATGATTGACAATCATGGATCAAATAAGCACTCAGTAATCCATCAGAGGAAAGACTATGTGAGAAAAAATAGATGACAAACTACCTTCAAATATATAGTTTGCATACTTTCACGTTTATTTTGTCAAGATGGTTGCCTTATTGTGGCCTACCGTGTTTTTCCATTTCCTCCCTTCAGAATGACTAGCAGAACTTGCAACTCTTCCTCCTCCAAGACCAGCTGTCAGTGTGAGATAGGGATTAAGGCAGGGCATTTTCAGGATGAGACTGTAAATCTCCTGGCAGAGAGGACTTTACCTTACTCACCTCTGTACGCCCAGATTCCAGCCTAATGTATGACACCTGGTAGGTTCTCAGCCAACACTGGGGGAGGGCCTAAGGACAGCAGAAGCTTCTGAGTGCAGCTCAAATGGAAAATAAGCTCCCTGATACCCTGTCATTTTTGGTGCTTCAAACATGAATTCTTGTTTATAGAATGGTAAGGAAAATACGTAATCATAATATTTTAAAACAGAATATGAAAAGACTAAGTCAGCTGGTAGATTCCAAAGTAGAATACAAGTATCTTAACCTCTAGCCCTGTTACCGTATGATGCTGCCTGGAGGAAGCAAACCTTAGGGTGGGAGTAGAACCAGGTGGTAGATGGCTGGGTCCCTGCTTTCTCTGGATGGCTTTCTGGTCTCTAAATCTGCCTGAGTCAAGTCGTCCAAGCTCCCCCAGGAAAGTGTTAGGGAAGCAATGTGTTTCCACGCCAGGTTTCCTAAGGATTATGAGAAGCTGGCTTTAATACTTTTTAATAGTAAAATTTAATTAAACTAAATGCACCTCCGGGAAGAATAATGTATGCAAACTTATCACAAAATCAAGGACCATGGTGAGCAAAAGTCAGAGCTTATTGTGGATGAATTCCAAAATATTTGGCTTAAGCAACAAAACCAATTTATTCTGTATTTCCCCTTAATATGTTGTGTGGATCTTTTAACAGTTGGTTGTTTAATAATAGTAATCTTCAAGCTTATTTCTCCGATCAGCATGCATGTGACAGTCCTTCATTCTCAGTAAACACTGTGTGATACAATCAGCCTGCCGCAGATGCTCCTTATTCTATTACTGCGGCATAATCATGTGGGGAAATCTGTGAAACTAATGCAAAATCTCACAATGCTATTCAGAAATATGGATTGAAATTGGAAGACTGGAAAAATAGCTTGTCATAGCCCATTAGCGACTACACACTGCGATTTAAGAAACTATTTTTCAAACGTTTCCATTTTGCACATTGTTTAAAAAAAAAATCCTTGTTTGTTCCTGAAGAACAATGGGAACATCTATCACAGGATGTTAAGGCATATTTACCAGGAAAATATTCATATTTCCATTGGAATAAAATATGTGGACTTAAGATTAGCATATGCATTTTTCTCAAAGATAAATGCTATTTCTGGTGTTTATTTTTATTGAGAACAGAGGACAATAATATAATACAATTTAGTGGTATGATTTTGTTGATCTTGGGGAGCAAGATTCTATACTTATGGATTGGGCAGCATTTTATCAGACTGGCTATTAATTCTTTTATTTCCCCTCTTTCTTCATTGTTTTATAAATATTTATTACAAATCTTGCCTATCTTCAACCTGCTCTAACCTGGGTGTCTTTCTCTAATCACTGATCTCTCTTTCCGGAAAGAATCTTTTCTATTTTACTTCATAATCAATGACTTTTGGTTTTTCATCTGGGCACATTATTCCCCCTACTGAGATGCCAGCAATTTTACTGGGTTTTTCTCAATTCCTTGTTAAGGAAACAATAGTTCTCCCCACCCCCATATTCCAGGGAGGAAAAGAAGTAATAGTTACTGTGAACCTATTACCATATCCTGAGCCTTCTACTGAGAGCTATCATGACAATTTCTTATATTTTATAGGTTGGAAACTGACAGTAAGAGGTGTTAGACAACTTTTCTAAGGCTATACATTGAGTATATTGCAGAGTTTGCATTCAAAGAAAGCCATGTTATTCTGACACTCAAACTCCTGGTCTTTCCACTCTTGCACAGTATTCTAGAATTAACTACTCCCTGCTCTGGTAGATACTATAAGAGCAGAGGCAGAGAGAGCACAAGCGTGGGCTATAGTCAGAGGGACCAGGGAACCACACCTCACTCTGCCACTTACCGCCTTACCAATTTACTTAGTTTTCCAGTGAAAATGATACTTAACTTTCCAATTTAAAATGAAAACCTAGCAGATAATATAGCACAATGCTTACGTCTGAGTAAAAAGCAGAAAAAGAGATTATTATCATTATTACCCCAAGAAGAGCAGTTGCATATTTATCCTGGAAAAGAGCTATAAATTATTTAATTATTTTCCTTGATTTGACTGTTTCTTTCAAGTTCAAAATTTCTGCCCTCCAAGTTCCTGCCCCCTGCACCCTTCCCCAGGTGGTTTGCACATAATGGAAGGTAAGCACTTTCAGGACTTAGAAGAGCCACAGGCTTAGATCTCTAAGTTAGTTACGCTGCCCATGAGAGTGAGGAGACATGCTTTCTGCTGTCTTCCCAGTTCCAGGGAAAGGTGTAAGTGCTGCATTTGTGCTATATTACCCGAAAGCCCTTGTTTCACCTGTAGGGAAAAGATGGCCAGTAATACTCAACTTCAGCAGTAGACCCAAATGTGTAGGGCAGATGTATAGAGAAGAGATCAACAACCTTGATCTTTGCTGCTGGGAGCCCACCCAGTCATGGATACGAAGAGGCCGCTCTTTTCCATAATGTTTTTTTGGAGGCTGACTCTGTAGACTTTCTAAAGCACACTGAAACTTGTCATTCTCTCAAATATCCATTTCTATTGGTCTGTTCACAAATAATTATAAAATCTTAAGCAGAGATTCATGAAATTTATGGGAAGCACATAAAAATGAAAGAAAATATAACTTTCAGGGTTCTAAAGTGCAAACTTGCCAAAGAGGTTCTCCCTGCCTGTGTATTTAGGGATGTCTTCTGAATTCTACTTTGGGGGAGGAGACGGGTGCCTCAATTTCTTATTCCAAGTCCTTAACCAGAGGATTGCTGAATGGGACTAAGTGGACATTCTGGGTGTGCTATGAGTCAGGAGGATTCTGGTTTGATTGATGACATTTACACTCTACGTTAATACTGGAACTTTCTGATATCTCCTGTGGTACTTATTCATAAAAATATTCATGTAGTTTATGGGTTTTTGTTTGTTTGTTGTTGTTGTTGTTGTTGAGATGGAAACTCCCTCTATCACCCAGGCCAGAGTGCAAGTCCTCAATCTCGGTTCACTTCAACCTCCGCCTCCCGGGTTCAGGTGATTCTCCTTCCTGCCTCAGCCTCCGGAGTAGCTGAGATTACAGGCGCATGCCACCACACCCAGCTAATTTTTGTATTTTTAGTAGAGATGGAGTTTTGTCATGTTGGCCAGGCTGGTCTCGAACTCCTGACCTCAGATGATCCGTGTGCCTCGGCCTCCCAAAGTGCTGGGATTGCAGGTATGAGCCATTCCTCCTGGCCTATTTTATGTTTTTTTTGCAAATGAGCTTGTGCGTAAAGATAGTGAGTGTTGTGATGATCATGAAAGAAAATATACATAAAGGGGTAAAAAGCCTGAAAACTTTGTAAGAGCTTCTACACGCCCTTCTCCCTCCTCCCACCCTCCTCCATGCAGGGCTGTGGTGTTGCACCCATTTGTCGTCAGCTATCTGGGATGCTTTAGTGCCACCATTGGTTTTGAAAGAACACACCAGGGAAAGGGAAAGCCCTGTGCTGAAATTTAGGGGAGGCTCTGAAGACTGCACTCATCTCTACTTTATCTTCAATCCAAATTGTCTGCCTTGTTCACATTTCATTAACACTAATTTCTAGAGGGCCTGTCTAGTGAGTTAGATATTGTGTTCCCAAATATCCACTGTACATATGCAGGCATCCTTAGAAGGGTGACACAATAATCTACCATGAGCCGTCCATGAGGGCGTGAACACAGAGTTTATGGCATCAGGCAACGCACTGAGAACACAGGTGAGGTGCATGAGGCAAGCAAGCCTCACTGAGGAGCAAAATTAGGTTTTGCAGCCTGAGGACTTTGCAAAGGAGGAGGAAAATGAGGTAGGAATGATTTGCAGGTGCATTTGTGTGTGGGGAGGCTGCCTATGGGGGTAAGCTAGGAGGTGGAACATGAGGGTATCAGAGGGGACAGTGGAATGAGAACCCAAAGACATATTTTATGTACTGAGATATTAGAGAACGTTTTGAAGTGTGGGGGAGCCCAGGTTCTCTCGTTAAAACTCCTTTATGACGAGTCTGCTCAAGGAGGCCTCAATGTTCGTCTCAGCTTTTCTAAACTTTAGGCCGTTCTTCATGCCTCTGGAATCCTCGCCTTCCTTTTTTAAAATAAGTGTTTACTTTTAAAAAATTGCAATTTTAAATTCTTCCTCCACGTCTTTGAGTTGCAAATCTTATTGAAAGTCTCTTGGCCGCCGGGCACGGTGACTCACGCCTGTAATCCCAGCACTCTGGGAGGCCGAGGCGGGCTGATCACGAGGTCAGCAGATCGAGACCATCCTGGCTAACACGGTGAAACCCCGTCTCTATTAAAAACACAAAAAATTAGCCGGGTGTGGTGGCGGCGCCTGTAGTCCCAGCTACTCGGGAGGCTGAGGCAGGAGAATGGCGGGAACCCGGGAGGCGGAGCTTACAGTGAGCGGAGATCTGGCCACTGCACTCCAGCCTGGGAGACAGAGCCAGACTCTGTCTTAAAAAAAAATAAAAATCCTCTTGTCAGATGTTATGCCCAGACCGTTTGTTCCCCAAAGAAGACCACCAGAGTCCAGAGTCAAAGCCAAGCGGCAAGGATCTTTATTGCAAGTTCGAACTTGGTCCCTCCATTCCACAGCATACAAGAGGGCCCCGAACAATGCGAGTGCTTGCTTTTTATAGCCCGATGTAAACAGGATATGTAAAGTTACAGGGGAACAAGGTAATTCTCTCGGTTACAGCACATTTAGCATTTTTTATTGGTTCCTGCTGTGTCCTTATCGGGGATTTCCTAGGTGGTGTTTTTCTGAAGTTTGAGAGAAATATGGAGGAATGTGTTTGTGCTGGGCTCAGGAAGTTGGGAGATATATGGGGGATGTGCCTCATTCCTTTCAAGTTTTGCAACGCAGGACTGTCTTTCTCGGGGATCTGGGAGTCATCTCTTTGAAAAGAAATCATCAAAAGAGATAGCATTCCTATCTCCCAGTTTCTGTGGGAGGATAGGAGCCTAACATTTTCCAAGTTGTAAAACTGCCTGCTGTCCTGAAGATAGGAGAAAATTTACTTTTCCGTGGGGTAAGGCCAATAAGCAAACAGATGCCCTAAAATCCCTCCTCCCCATCCCCAATCTTAGCTCTTAAAAGCTCTCCAGCCATTTTTTTCCCAGTGGAGTTCGAGACTGAGTTCTGGTGTCCTTTCCGTTATTGCAACAGCCTTAAAGTCTTCCTTGCCTGTGTGATTATGTGTGCTGCAACTTTTTTAAGCCCTAAAGGAATTTGCTTTTCGATAAGAATTCATTAACAAAAAGTGGCTCTCAGGATGAACCAGTTTACAGCCTACAGAATTAATATTATAATGAGATAAGTAACTTTTATAGAAATATTGACCAGAGAATGTCCTTTCGAATATTTTTCCTGCTAGCATGACAAAAAGTTTTAATTTGCAAAATTATGTTATGTTGGCTCGTGTTTTAAGAACATATCAATTGCATAAACTGTACTCCTATATAAACATCTTAAGAATATTTATTTCATAAGATTGACATTAACTGTTGAGTTCCTCTGTTTCTACAAACATGGTGTTGGTTCACATGCAGTTTTATTTGATGCTACACAACATATATGTCAATTGTCACTTTCTTTTCATGTTTCTTTCCTTTCCTTTTTTTCCAGCTCTGTTTTGGTATAATTGACAAACATTGTATATATCTACACTGTACTATGTGATGATGCTATGACACTTGCAGACATTGTGAGAGGATTGCCGTGATCGAACTAATGAACATTGCCTTCACTTCACAGAGTTATCATTTTTTTGCAAAATTTTACAAAATTATTTCAATCTTTGCTTTGACAGTCCAATGAAAATTCTAGCCCTTGTTTCTTACATACTTTCACAGACAACAAAAAATGCTAAACTTACCAGCTGCCTTAGGTTTACCACCGGCCTTCCATGGAAATGAATCCTGGGGTGGAAATGGGCCCCTGCTGCCGAGTGTGCTAAAACACACAAACCTCACTCCTTCATTAAAACAAAGCCAAACAAAATTCACACAACTGCATTTTTAACCTGTGTTTGCATAACAATGAGTTTCATTCTTCACTCTGCCTAATTTATTCCCCATAGTGATTTGCCTCGGGCCCCTAGTCCTTGCTCACGCTAATAAATCCAGTGGCTACAGACAAACCTCAGTGCTTTTTTTAGCATTATTAACAAAATGCTAACTGTGGTTCTTCTGTAGAGGCTCTGTTTTATAGGGAAATGAGACAACTAGACAAAGCCCTGAACACTTTCCCTATGGAACTTTGTGACTTAGTTAAATTACCATCCCCAAAGCCTTCCAGGTTAGCAATAATTAGACAGCAAGTAAGTGACCCCACCATGATAGGTGCTTTGCATAATAATCTAATGCCCGAAACACTCATAGGAGTAATGTATTGTTACCTCTGCTTTGCAGATAAGGAAGGGTGGAGAGGTTACCCCTCATACTCCAGGTGGCAGATGTCTATTTCAAAGTTCATTTCGGGTGGCTTCAAAATCTGTGAATTTTCTATGCCTCGTGCTATTTTCTTCCCTGTAAAATTGACAGAACAATAGTTGATGTGTAAGTTACATTCGAAGCTTGGAATTCTCAGAGGTGTAGTCCTGAAAGAGAGTGTCTTGGACCCAGAGAAGTGTGCAGAATCCATACCTTTCAAGGAAGGCAGTAGAAACAGTTGTCTCTTTTGAGACACGTAAAACCTTTTACCCCACTGGTTCACTCGAGTGCATGTAACAGTACAGAACACTTGGTCCAACTAGAGAACAGTTCTCTGCCTCTCCAGTGAGCAGATCCAGTCTTTTCCTCCATGTTTCCACACATTTGTTTTCTAAACCCAGAGAAGTGACATTTACTGTCAATCTGTTCTTGAGATGCTTTTAGGGTATGGCAAAGGAAACGATCCACGATGTCAGGTGTATTCCTGGCTCTGCCTGCTTTTCTTCTCTTTGACCTTCCATAAACAAGCAACTTCATTTCTCTAAGCCTTCATTTAACTTCTTAAAGAGTGGTGATAATAACACCCATCTTATGGAGATTTTCTAATAATAAGATAGAGTAGAATCTCAGAGATCCTTGAGATCTCCAGGCTGAATGCATTATATAAAAGTAATTACTTGGTGTGAACATCTAGGAGGCATTTCATTCTAGTCAGGGAGTGTCCCTGGTATTTGTTTTGGGCAAATAAAGCAAGCTTAAAGGAAACTCGGCCATCAGTTTGTTTAATGCTCTTATTTTACAGATGAAGAACATGCACAATTATGTAATATTATGAAACTGAGGTCAGTTAGGCTAAGAGTCTTTCTCAAAATCCTCAATAATAAATGCTGTGTAATGTAGCTATACAGACAGTCTACAAAGGCAAACAGTATTTAACTTGCTTGAGGTAGTACCTGCTCTTTTGTTTTATAATAAGGTTGTGCCTATTTTCCCAAATAAGTGCTATGAAAAGATTAATTTTAATTATTTTTAATGTCTCTATCTTAAAAATATATACATTATATAGATATAAAATCATTATAACTTTTTTGTATGAGTGCCGATAAAATCAACCAAGATTTTAAGAGGACCTGACTCCAAACACTTGGATTACCCCCGGCACTGTGTTTGTGTTTTGTGGGATAAAGCTTTACACGTTGATACATTGTGCCTGGAATGCTGGCTCCATCTGCTTTCAACGTTCCACTTATACTCAAATGTACATAAATTATATACATATATAAATTAAAAATTATGCTAATACGTTTTAATTGCCAATTTTATACTTATTATCTATGCATCATTGGCTGTCTTGCACCAGTTTAGGTCTTATTTTCCTAAGTATAAAATCAACTTACTTGATCAAGACCCTGGTGTGTGTGTGTGTGTGTGTGTGTGTGTGTGTGTGTGTGTACATATGTCATCTTTTGTCCATAGGATTACACTTCATGCAAAGTAGGATCTTAATTAATATGTTTTGTTTGATGATTGATTTTTCTTTAAATATACTTACTCATTGACTTGTACAGCATTATTCAATGAATATCACTTTTGGGCAAGTATACAAAAAAAAATCATATATCCTGATTTTCAAGACTGCACAGTTTAGCTGAAGAGCTACGAATCACTTACAAACAGGTAAATGACAAAAGACAATACATGTGACTCCAATAGAATTCAGGGAAAGATGTAGCTTCCTGTGGGTACAGAATTCTTAGGGGAGATGGGATTTTCAGTGAGCACTGATTGGAACTGAGAGGAAGAACAGAAGGAAGGAGGTCATTCCAAGCTGATGGACTGTCTGAGTTAAAGGCTGAAGCTGGCTGATTCTGGTGGAGAATCATTTAGAAGTGATTAAATAGAAATTCTGAGAGCTTTGTGAAGTTTACGTTGGAGACTAGCTTGATTTTTTCACTTAGCATATTTGTTAAATAATTTACAAATATTTAATTAATCATAGTTATATCTAATTAATTGCATATTGAGTTTCACTAGGTTTAATGTTATAGGGACTAAAACAATGAGATGAAATAGACACTGGTGCTTTTACTAAAGAAGGTATCATAACTACTAGAACTTCGGTAGTTATGTAGACTTTTTGCCATAGTGACATAAAATTTGTCAACAATGCTTTTTCACATTTTGTTTTGATTGAAAATTACTATTATATGATTCCTTATAGTGAAGGAATGGGAGGAGAAGTACCTCTCCCGTGAGTTTTTCCAAAGACCTTTATGGTCTCCTCTTGCAGTGGTGAGATGGGTTTTCTTGAAATTCTTTGGGCCGGGCGCGGTGGCTCAACCCTGTAATCCCAGCACTTTGGGAGGCCGAGGCGGGTGGATCACGAGGTCAGGAGATCGAGACCATCCTGGCTAACATGGTGAAACCCCGTCTCTACTAAAAATACAAAAAACTAGCCGGGCGTGGGGGCGGGCGCCTGTAGTCCCAGCTACTCGGAGGCTGAGGCAGGAGAATGGCCTAAACCCGGGAGGCGGAGCTTGCAGTGAGCCGAGATCGCGCCACTGCACTCCAGCCTGGGTGACACAGCGAGACTCCGTCTCAAAAAAAAAAAAAAAAAAGAAATTCTTTGGCAGTTGGCAAGAAAGCGAAAATCTGGATTGTTCTACCTCGGAGACTGATCTGCTCAGATCTTCTTTTCTCTGTGGCATCTTTCTCTTATTAGAGTCTTGGGACACAATTTTGCTTTTGCTTTTGGGTATTCTCATGCAGTCTGTTAGATAGATATTAAAGTTGACAGTGATGCTTCTTGTCCATGTGTACAAAGTAACTAAAAGTTTGGAGAGAACGAACTCCACAAAAAAGCAAAAAAAGCTTAGGGTCTAAAGTATTTTGATGTCCTCCCCTCACCATCAATTTTTGAGACGCACTTATAATTAATTATTTTTCTTTAAAAATAGATTTACGGCCACCAGAGGGGGCATCTTCCAACAAAGAGATCAGAGTAAATAATAAAAGCTTACCTGTTAAATCTCCCAGTCTGATGCGGAGCATAATTAGCAGAGAAACCAAACCAATTGCTGTGGGATGTTTTGCAGAACAGATGCTCTTCTTCCTTCCTCTCTCTAAGATGGCTTGTTGTTGTTGTTGTTAGTTTAAAGAGATTCTAAGTCCCAATAATAGTTAAGTTTAGAGAAATACTCTGAGCGACACACCAAATATTTCAATTAACTGGTAAAGCTGGTTCAGATTAATGATCTACTTATCCCTGTGTGGTATGCACACTA
Organism: Theropithecus gelada; assembly: GCF_003255815.1. NCBI lineage: Eukaryota > Metazoa > Chordata > Mammalia > Primates > Cercopithecidae > Theropithecus > Theropithecus gelada. The sequence goes on from NC_037686.1 coordinate 56,923,005, forward strand.
GGGTATTTTTTTTTAAGTCTATAGTGTTTAGAGAGAAATTCCTGCTTAACATATTAGTTGCTGAAATTGTTGAGTATAATATTTGTTCTGGCACTGACTTTCTTTTTGCATTTGTGAGATGTCTGGAGAAAATTTCAGATGCTCAAGGAGAGCTAGTTTATTGGTCTGTTTTGTTATGTTCAATGTAGGAAACTTGTAGCCTCTTTAATCCGCCATTAGCCAGAGTCTAGAGAGCAAGGCATGAATGATAGCAATTTAGTTATCACGTTCTATTTCCAGCAGAATTGTTTGTAGTTTAGCTCAAAATATCCATCTTCTTAATTTTAACTGGTTTTGCCAGTTGCCAGTTAAACCAGATTGCAAGTGAAAATGAATATCATCAACACACTTAAATATTTCTGTGCACGGTACAAAGCAGACTGTAGATGATTATAGAGTACTGGGAAATGTGTTTCCACAGAAACTTTCTTCTAAATTGCTAGGAGTGTGTTAGACTTTAAGATTACTCATAGACATGTGCTCAAAAATTTGGTAAACTTTAAAAATTTTTCATTTTACTTTAAAAGTATATTATAAAGAAAGCAATATTCTCTAAGGCAGTGAATCATCTATTCCCCTCCAGTTCAAAAATGGTACACGGAACATTTATGTTACACACAAAAATTACTTTGAATAGCTGTGTGTGATTATTTTAAACAAAGCAAATCACTAAACATTTGGCATAACATTGCTGATCACCTCTTCTTTTTTAAATTTGTATAAATTTATGTGATATGTGTGTAATTTCGTTACATCCATAGATTGTGTAGTGGTGAAGTCAGGGCTTTTAGAGTATCCATCACCCAAATAACGTACACTGTACCCCAAAAGCTCTCATCATCCACCCCTCTCGGCCCCCTTATCTTTTTGAGTCTTCGTTGTCTATCATTTGACAGTCTACACCTTTGTGTATTCATTATTTAGCGCCCACTTATAAGTAAGAACATATGGTATTTGTCTTTCTGTGTCTGACTTGCTTCACTTAAGATAATGGCCTCTAATTCCATCCATTGTGCTGCAAAAATCATGATTTCATTCTTTTTATGGCTGAATAGTATCCCATTAGGTATATGTGCCACATTTTCTTTATCCAGTCATTTGTTGATAAACACTAAGGTTGATTCTATATCTTTGCTATTGTGAATTGTGCTGCAATAAACATACAGGCACAGGTATCTTTTTGATACAATGATTTCTTTTCCCGTGCATAGACACCCAATAATGGGATTGCTGGATAGAATGGTACTTCTGTTTTTAGTTTTTGAGAAATCACCACACTGTTTTCCATAGAGGTTGTACTAATTTACATTCCCAGGAACAGTATATAAGAGTTCCCTTTTCTCCACAAACTCACTAATATTTGTTATGCTTTATCTTTTCAATAATAGCCATTCTGATTGGTGTTAAGATGATACTGTAGTTTTACTTTGAACTTCTCTAATAATTAGTGATGTTGAGCATTTTTCATGTCTGTTGGCCATTTTTGTGTCTTCTTTTGAGAAATGTCTATTGTCTTTTGATCACTTTTTAATGGGATTATTTCTTTGTTTGATTTTTTGTTGAGTTGTTTGACCTTTTTGTAATTTCTGGATGTGAATCCTCTGTCAGATGAATAGTTCACAAATATTTTCTCCCATTCTGTAGGTTGTCTGTTCACTCTACTGATTATTTATTTTGCTGTGCAGAAGCTTTTTAGTTTAAGTCTCATTTGTCTATTTTTGTTTTTGTTGCTGGTGCTTTGGGGGTCTTAGTTATGAACTCTTTGCCTAGACCAATGTCCAGAAGAGTTTTTCCTAGGTTTTCTTCTAGTATTTTCTAGGTCTTATGTTTACATCTTTGATTCATCTTAAGTTGATATTCATATACAGTGAAAGATAGGGGTTCAGTTTCACTTTTCTGCATATGATGATCCAATTTTCCCAGAAGTATTTATGGAAAAGGTTGTCCTTTCTCTAGTGTATGTTCTTGTCTATTTTATCAAATATCAGTTGGCTGTAAAAAATGTGGCTTTATTTCTGGGTTGTCTATTTTGTTCCACTAATCTATGTGTCTATTTTTATACCAGTACCATACTGTTTTGGTTACTATTGACCTGTAGTATAAGATGAAATCAGGTCATGTGATGTCTTCAGCTTTGTTCTTTTTGCTTAGTATTGATTTGGTAATTTGGGCTCTTTTCTGGTTTCGTAGGAATATTATGATTGTTTTTCTAATTCTGTGAAAAATGATGTTGGTATTCTGATAGAGATTACATTAACTCTGTAGATTGCCTTGAGCAGGATTGTCATTTTAATGATAGCAATACTAATTCTTCCAATCCATGAGCATGAGATGTTTTCCCATTTGTATGTGTTATCTCTGATTTCTTGCATCAGTATTTTCTATTTTTCCTTGTAGAAATATTTTACCTTCTTGGTTAAATATATGCCTAGATATTTCATTATTTTTTGTAGCTATTGTAAATGGGATTGTCTTCCTGACTTGTTTCACAGCTAGATTGTAATTGCTATGTAGAATCAATACTGATTTTTGTACACTGATTTTGCATCCTGCTGAATTCATTTATCAAATCTAGAGATTTTTGGTGGAGACTTTAGTTTTTCTAGATGTAAGATTATATCTTCAGTGAATAGGAATAACTTGACTTCCTCTTTTCCAATTTGGATGCCTTTCTTTTCCTCGCCTGGTTTCTCTGGCGAGGATTTTTAGTACTATGTTGAATAGAAGTTGTGAAAGCGATGACCTCTTCTTGGTCTTCCTAAGGAACTGCCCTAGTTTATCTCTTCTCTTTTCATCTGGGTTATAGCTGTAGCCAAATATGCCACTCTACTTCCATTAACTCCTTCATAATGAACTTGGAATTATCTTCTGATAATGCACTTCTTTTTTAGGAATATTCAAGATTCATAAATTTCAGAATCAAATCAGACTACTTAATCCAAAAATGGCCTTCCTATACCACCAGACCCTCTGAAAATGCCCAGTCTTTTTTTAAAAAAAATCACACTGTACCCCTTTCTCTGCTAATAAATTCACATAGCAGCAGTACCTCAATACATACTCTATATGCTTTTCTTCTCACTCACCCCAACCTCGTCCTTTGGCTCATCCTATTTTATTTTTTTTAAGAATGCTCTTTCCTTTCACATTTCTATATGCTAATACATTATCATTCAGGATCCATGTGCTATGATTTGGATGTTTGTCCTCTTCAAACCTCATGTTCCCATTTGATCCCCAAGGTGGCAATGTTGGAAGGTGGGGCCTGGTGGGAGGTATTTGGGTCATGTGGGTGGATTCATTATGAATAGATTAATGCTCTCTGTCAAAGGTGAGGGAGTTCTTGCTGTGTTTGTTACTTGAGAGCTGGTTGTTAAAAAGATTCTGACAGCACCATCCTCCACTTCCTCTGTGCCCGTAGGAACCCACCCATCTCTCACCATGTACTCTCTTGGCACACACCGCTCCCTTCTGCTTTTGGAGGTGAGGCCCTTACCGGATGCAGGTACCCAGTCTTGAACTTTCCAGTCACGAGAATCATAAGTTAAATAAACTTGTTTTCCTTATAAACTACCCAGTCTCAGGCATTCTGTTATAGCAACTCTAAATGAACTAAGACACATCGTAAGAACTACCTCTTCCCAAAAGCCTTCTGAGATATTCCCCTTGCTCCTCACTTATACACGTACCTCAGATTAGCCTTCCAGATTGTACTTCTCCAGGAATGACAGTCACAATATTTAACCTCTGCATGGCATGGTCATCCACAGATCAGAACCTAGCTGGTTGAATGTAATGGCTGAATGGCCAGCCTGCAGTCCTGTATCTCTCTCAGCTGGTTTCCTCATGTCCTTCAGGAAGAGTTCACAGACATCTTCCTGACTAAAAGGTCACTACTCTGTGGTCCTATAGCACCTGTGTGTGCCTCTGTCAGGGCACTAATCACACTGTGTTATTGTCTCCATGCTCTGCCAGGTAGAACACCTGGCATATCTAGACACTCAGTAAAAGTGTGTTGCCAAATTGATTAAATTTTTAAAAAAATGAATTGAGGACAAACACAAGTCTTAATATATCCCAATCACTCTTCCTAGTAATTGCATTTATAAAATGCTCAGAAAATATTTGTTGTATTAAATTTGAGCTCCTGATCTCTAATAAAGTCTTACTAATCATTTAATAATAATGATTATAATGATGATGATAATGATACTGCCAAACAATTACATAGCAGTCAGTATGTGTCAGGCACATAGTGCTTTATAGATACTTATTTAATCCTCACATCTACCTTTGTGAGGTGGTTCTCTAATTTTTCCTGATTTTTAGAAGAAAACCGAAGCATAGAGAGATTAAATAAACTGTCTAGAATCCTGCATCGCATCAGTGGAATGACCAGACATCTAACCTAGGAAGTCTAACTCCAAATTCAATACCTTTTTGCTCTGAATTAATTTCAATGAAAGCCCCACTTTTTGATCTGATGAACTTAAGGAATATATTCATTGCTTTCTTTTCCTAACCATCCATCCTTTCCATTAATTACTAATACACTGACACCACTCACAGTGAGTTGTAGAACATTTTCAATCAAAAGCATGTAAATAACTATCTCACCAACAACATTCATCCTTGAAATCTTCTTGCTAAGACATGAAATTGTTGCCTCCACACTTAAACTATTTATTTCCTGCCTCTAGTTTTTCATTTGCCTTGTCCTGGTTTTCTAGCTAGGATAACTTGTAAAAGTCTGTTCCCCCTTCAGCCTGCCTTCAGCACTCAGCTTCTCGGTAACTCATTGATTCCCTGGGCATCTGCTACCACTCATACCCCAGTGCTCCCAGTATCTTTTCCCCTCATCTTAACTTCTCCCTCACATTTCAGTTCCAAGTCTCTAAAATAGATGTTGGCTTTTCTTTCACAATTAAATAAAAGAAATCCCTGAAGATTATTACTCTTATCTTAATTCATATTCTTAAATATTTATCCCTTAATTATACTAGTAGCGTTACATGGCTAATCTTTTGAACTAATTATCATTGCAATATGTTTAATGAGATACATTAAGCATATCTCAATGATAATTTTTTTTTACTTAAAAAGGAAAATATATACATACATGTATATCTTAAATCCATCCATATATGTCTTAAATCTATCTATCTCTCTATCTCTTAAATTGGTCCTCTTGTCCTCCTTTCCTCAATCCTTTTACAGTGAGTCTGATACTTACTACCTTGTGCTGTGGTTTGAATGTGTTGCCCCAAAACCATGCATTGAAAACTTAATGCCCAGTACGACAGTGTTGGGAGCTGGGGCCTAATGGGAGGTGATTAGGCATGAATGGATTAATGCCATTATCAGGGGTAGTGTGTTTGTTATTGCAGTAATGGATACATTATAAAAGGGAGAGTTTGGTTCTTCTCTGTCTCACTCTCTTTTGTCCCTCTACTGTGAGATAACACAGAAAGAAAACCCTTCCTAGACACTATTTCCTTGATCTTGGGCTTCTCAGCCTCCAGAACCATGAGCAAATACATTTTGGTTCATTATAATTTACCCAGTCTATGATATTTTGTTACCGCAGCCCAAGTAGCCTGAGCTACCTTGCAATTAGATAGTGATGATAGTTTCTCATATGGCCTCTCCTTCTTGAATCTTCCCTCTGTGCCAATTATCATTCATACAGTTGAAGTAATTACACTAAAACCTTCTTCATAAGGATCATTTCTAGATGATTGCATTATAAGTGATTTTAATTCCTTTATTATTTTCTATATTTTTAAAATTTTCTGCAATGAACATACTTTCTTAAAACAACTACAGTAATTATATTTTTCACAAGAAAAAGGACAATAGCAGCTATTTTATAAGATACTGTAAGGGACTACTGTTTTTTTTCTATAAAATCTAAATGGGCATTATTAGGCCCCTTCTTGGCCCCTCAGTTAGACATGCTGACCAACATAGACTGTCGCTCAGCCTCTATGAACAAGGAGCTATTCACCGAGATATAGGATTGCTCAGAGCTGCCCTTAATAATTTATTCATTCATCTCCTTCCCTTCTTAGTATGGGAATTCTGAGACTGGCTCATTCATTCCACAAATGTTTATAAGATGCATCTTAATGATCAAATTAATGCTTGAGATTGAGTGATTGAGTAGTGATCAAAGCATGTCCAGCTGTATTTTCATGTTGCTTACAGACTTTTCATCTTTACATCTCTCAGCCCCTAGTGTAGTGGTAAGCACTCAGGAGATCTCTCCAAATAACTACTCTTGATTTAGGATTTTTATCAGTCTACTGCATTAGATTGTCGAAAATTATAATATTCATAGAATTACTTAAACTTCATTGTCTCTAATCAGGTAAGGAAAATATTTCAGACATTAAGCACTTTTGATTTCAGGAAAAATTTTTTTCAACTTTTATTTTAGATTCGGAGGTACACGTGCAGGTTTGTTACATGGTCTAGAAATTTTTTTTAATCTTAATTACATATATCCCAGTTATAGATCAATGAAAGAGTAACCTTCCTCCCCACCCCCTGCCAAGTAACCAGTTTTGAAACCAAGTAATATGTTAGGTGTCCAAAATAACATGAGAAATCAACGATAATTTATCCTTAATTTTTGCTCCTTCATCTCAATATTTAGGGTCCCTTGTCACTGCTATATTGCAGGTATGATAATATACTTTCTATAGTTCTGCTTTCCTTAATACCTGCTTTCTCAGGTTTTGAACATGTGCTTTGTGGCTTAGCCCTATGGTAAACATTTTACATGTATCACTTGTTAATTTCTCACAATACTGACATGAGGTAATTTTATTATCCTTATCTTGCAGATCAAACCCTGAGGCTTTCAGAGACGTGAGGTACTGCGCCAAGGTCACACTACTGGTAAGTGAAATTGACACTGAAGGCTAAAATCTCAATGGGCAAGTCCTTGCCAATGCCCATGTCTCAGTCCAAATGGTGGTCTCATGTCTCCTTGTAGCTTAATGAATCATCAGCCTGGTTTCATCCTGAAAAACCTGGTTTATACCTGTTCTGTCCAGAGATGTGTGTATGCATAGTGTGCCTGTTTTCACAGAGTTTGCCTGGAATCAGCCCCAGGTCATGGTAAGATAACCAAGGAAGTAACCCCTTTATCAAGTCCTTGGAAGCCAGCCCAATGGACCCAATCTCTGTTCGAACTTCTACCTGCTATGTGGGATGGTTGTCATTAGTAACCCATGTTTCTCAGTGTGTGTTTCTGCATTGTTATTCTCATCCAAACTCCTTAAATAATAGGGCTGAATTTCTCTTGTGGATTACTCTCTTTTCTAAATTTTGTTCTCATGTAGAGGGCCCCGAACGTGCTAGGAATGAGGAAGTTTGGGTTTCTGTAACTGAGCTAATTTTGGGAGGAGGGAGGTTGATTTCAGTTTTACATGCTGAGCCCTCAAGGTAGAACTAGGTTACTCCAATAAGAAATCTTCTTCTTCTTCTGGGTTTTTTTTTTTCTTTTTCTAAAGTTGCTATCAATGACATCCAATGTCACTGCAGGATACTAATGTAAAGTGTCAGATTAAATCAAAAAATGGTGTCTGTCTAATTGTTTTGCAAATGAACAACCCAAGTCACTTACATTCAATGTAGCCTGACTTTATAAAGATTTAAATAGAAAAGGTGATTCTCTGGAAGAGTGATCTTTGCAAGATTCCTGAGCTGCTTGTGCAATGTAGAAAGCACCTAGCTATTCATCAGCTTGGCTTATTTGACCCAAATGAGGTGAATGAAAAAGATATAAATTTTTAGTCTGTGACACCATCACCTGCCACCTGTCACCTGTCACCTCCAGGTCAGAATCTTGAACTGCTCTTAACATAAACTGAAAAGGAAGTTGAAAAACCTTTACCTACTGCCAAATGTTATTTTATTTAAAGCTTCACAACTACAGTCTTGGAGAGGGTGTTCAACATGACTGGCAGCTGCCTTTGATTTACCTGGGAGCACTGAAATGAAAATCACAGCCAGCCATCACCTTAAAATTATTTGGGGATGGAGTGCTGGGAGAAATTCTCTGAATTTATGATTTATTTGCTCTTCTGGTCACAGGTAGTATTTCATATCCCACTCTAGACTTACATACACAGCTGTGTGTATAGGCATGGCCATACTTATTGTTAAAATATTGAAATACTTCTATGCCAGTTGATAAATAATCACTGCATTCAACCTCCTACGTAACTCCCTTCCAGTCAAAGATCTTCCCTCAGGATCCCAGGAGATTCCCACAATCCAGCAAATAAGAGAAATAACCCTGACACAGCAAGATTCTTCTGGAACTCTGCACCAATACTGAGGCATCTGCCATTCTGTTGTTAAATATTTTAACTATTGCCCCTGAAATGAGGAGTGGAGAACTTGAGTGGGTTGGCTTTTACACAGGATCAATTGTAAAAATACTTTTTTTATTGTTTGGTTTGGATCTTTTATAAAACTTCAGTGGAAGATATTGTCTATTATGAGTCTATCATCTCTCATTACAGAATTCATGCAATACATTTTTAAATTTCTTCAAGAGTGCCTTATTCTGGGAATGTAATTTACTTTCCAAGAAAGACAAAAAACTAAAAGACTCCTGTTTCTTTTAATCAGGTAGGAGGAATACATTGCAATGTAGTTTTCATTTTACTTTGTCTTTCTGGAATTCTAATACTAAAATTAACACCTAGTTGAACAATAAAATTATGCAAGCTACTTGATGTGTCTCTCCTCTTAAGTGACTGATTTGCTAATTTTAAAATTGTATTCGTTTTAATATGATTTAATGTTAGAAGTTGCATTTAAAAATTGGGGTTATGGGGATAGGTTTTTAAAAAATCATACCTAAGTACCTTGGGTACCAAGAGCTTCAGGGATGCCCTAATGCTTCACTGTGTTCTCCTGAACAAGTCCCATACTTTTGCAGTTATTCCTCTGAAGTTAGAACTGAAACCTCTTATTATTAAAATAAAAATAGGTTTGAATAAATATTAAAAATCCATTTAATTGTCCATGTTTCCTATTCAGGAATCTTCTGCTGAGGTTTGCAAACCTTTAAAGTTGACCTGGTTAGATATGAGAAAAGGAAATCTGAAAATATCCATTATAATATTATTCTTATTTTACATTTTGCCTTATGTGATATTTACTTAGTTCATGGACAGTTGCGATCTTTCCAATTGCTTCTTTTTCCTAGCTTCCTTGTAGCCATTTCACATGAACTTGTTTATTTTGGAGAATTGGTAAAGGCAGAAAGAGGTTAAATTCAAAACACTCATTTTGCGAAACAAATTAACTAGAAAAAGAAAAAGGGGTTTGAAAGTTAAATGTTGAAAAGACTGCTTGGAGTGTATGCCCGTTTTCAATTGTCTGTGCATGTCATTTTCAAGAACATTCTCTTTTACCCTATATACCACAGACGATAAGCCAAAATGAACACAAAACTTACTTCAATGCATTCTATGTATCTTCAGTAGTCTGTGTATTCCCTCAATTTGGAGACACTATGCTTTCATCTTCGTGCTTCTCATTCTTAGTTCGAGGTTTTATACATAATATGTGCTCAGTGATTGTTTACTCAATTTTAGGTATTATGTGCTTAGCACATTGGAGAATAATTAGGTCCCTTTTGCTTACAATTTCTGTGTGTTTTAAATCTCTTAAAGTTCTGCCATTCTGCCAATCAAAAGAATAATCATTATCATCCATCTGTTCTACCTTTTCAGTTACCCAATCAATCAATAATATATTACTTACTGTGTGCCAAACACATTTCCAAAAAAATACATAGCTAAAGAAAGCATGTTTTCCCAATAAATTTTACTTACCTTACGCATTAAAAGATAGGTAAGTAAATATTTTTCTACATAATGGACTAATTGAAATAAAAGTTTGAAAAAAGTCCATGGGAACAGAGAGGAGGGATTCATCAGCTCTGTATAAGAAATTCAGGACGATCTTCACAGAGGGGTTGATATTTGTGCTGTAATTGATGAATTCAGTTGACAAATATTAATATGAGTTTCCTGGTAAACAGAAGTGGGGGCAATGGCATTCCAGATTATTGAACCACCTTGTTCAATGATTGCTTGTTTAAGAAAGATTGAGATGTTCATGTTGCATAGGAAGGAGATATGGTAGATAAACTTGGGGAGGTAGGGGAGATGCTATTGTGAAAGACCTTTCATACCATCCTATGAAATGGAGCTTTAGTCTATAGGTAAAGGACAACTAACAGAGGTGGTTGGCCATGGATTTAAATTTCAACTATCAACTTGTGTTGATATTCACAGACCAATGAAAAGGGGGAGGCATCTCGCTTAGATTTTTCTTTGCAGCTTACCTAACTCATAGGCTCCTGTGTTGTTCTATTATGCAGAAGCCCTGCTAAAAACATGTGAGAACTTGCAGGTTAAAAGGTGGAAATAATATGTTCATCAATTGATATGTGTTACTAAAAGAGTTTCTTTTTAAACAACTTGAATAATATTCATGACTAAACGTTGGAACTACATGCTACCATTTATTTTAAAAATACGGTATTCATTTCTTTATCATTTTAGATTATAATGGAAACCTTGACTTCTATACACTATGCTGCAAATTTGACTTGTACCTAAAAAGTATTCACGCTTGGCTTATGTGACATCTGTCGAGAAATTTAAATTACCCATTGACAGAGATCATTCAGATAGGAAAAGCTAAATCTACGTAGAAAAATTGAAAGGAAGTGAATTGGGCAGCTGCAGGAGAGAAATGATAAATCATCCATTTATGTCAGAGGAAAGTGCCTGCTTCTGTATTGCTGGTATGTCATGTAGTTCAGATTTGAAATACAAAGCCAATAATTTTTTCTTATATATAGCATCTGTCCATGAAGGGCTCAAACAGCATTTATGTAATGGTTTCTCACAATATTTCAGTGGAATAAGGGATAGCCTATGATGCTTAATTTATAGATGAGGAGATGGCGGTGATTGCTAGCAAAGTACTAGAAATGTGGTAGCATCACTCATTAGGGATTTGGTGCAACAAGCAGGCAAACCAGAGAACAAGTCTGCTCTAGGTGGTTGAATTGTGGAAGACAATGTGCTATGTGAAGATAGCTCCAGAAGTGTCATCAGAAATGGGGATTGGATAATGCCAAGATGGCTCACAAGCTTGCACTCTTTGAAATAAAGAAACATGGAAGAAGTCAATTATCTTCCCCAAAATGAAAAAAGTCTCTAATTTTTTCTAGCCTGATTCTTTGTCCCCTGGGTTCAAGGGTGTTCTTTATTTTCCATTACTTGATGCAGTTGCAGTAGAAAGTATTTTTATTTCGTTTTATAATAAGAGAATAATGCCAGTTTTAAGTAAGATGTAAATTTTTAGCTCAATATAAATAATTGTTGCATTTATTTACATAAAAAGTGAAGGAAGTTGGGAAACTGCCTTATAATTTACCTATATTGGGTAGGAATCAATGAAAGGCTTAGGAAAGAAAAATATCATTTTAAGTGATTTCTCCAAGACAGACAGGCAGAATTATTCTAGGGCATTTGCATGAACAAAACAATTAGCAGTAACTCTATTGTTAAATAGATTAATAGATAATTAATTTTAAACACTCGAGAATTACTTTATTTTCTCTTGGTTCTTTACATCTATATGTGTGTGACGATAAAAAGGGGCGCCTCATTATATTAATTATTTGCATGTTTTCAGTAATGATCTGTTTCAGGCACTCTGCCGAATTCCGTACATACATCACCTTGTATTAACCTTAGATAATTTCCTCCCCTGACCCAGTAACTCATGGATACCATAATTGTATTAACTCTTTATAAGAAAAACAAAACACAAAATACAGAGCTTAATAAAGTTAACTTTAGACTACCTTCCCACTGAGTGGCAGATTCTGAATCAGTATGCAGTGTCACCTGACTCCACAGTGTATGAGTTTAGCCGCAGCTCCATGATTCTTCTGGGCCCAGCCTGACCTCTTTGGTGTTGGGAAGAGCAGAGAAGAGAAGGTCTTGTTCCTTCCAGAGGACAAGGGGTGTGTGCTGTGGGCATAGCAGTGCTGGAAAAATGGCTGAGGTGTCACGCCCAGGAAGCGCTGAGGACTCTCTGGGTGGCTTCTGCCTTAGTCTTTTGAGGGTGACACCATCCCAGAATGACTTCGCAACCAGGATAAAGTCAGGAAAGATGGAGGGCCTGGCTGTGTGGCCAGCTGTGCTGACAAGCAAAGTCAAGAGAATTAGTGATTCCTCCACATGGTTCCAGGGCACATGCAGGCATAAGAGCAGCTGGGACTTCAGACACGACATGGCAGAAGCTCAGCCAGAAGAGCCTCCTGTTGTCGCTGTTGCCAATTTTGGGTTGTTTACATCCCTTTGCTCATTACTTGAGAAGCCTCGGAGGGCAGTCTCAGAGCAGTCTCAGAGGATGGAACTGGTTCCATAGGAGATGAGGTGCCAGTGGAGGATTTTAAACCATCTGCTAACATTTCTGGCTGTGTGCTACACTGGCCGATGTAAGGGACAGACAGGAGAGGACATACAGTTTGGGGAGGAATCTATTGCATTGATTGACTCTAAGTGAATTACAACAAGGACCCAGACCAGAGGTGGATGGAGAAGAGCAGTCAGATTTGAGTGGGAGTTTAGAGTCCTATATAAATTTTGAGTTTTAAGAGCTGAGCGAAAGACTCTACTTCCAGACTTACTCCTCTCTAATTCATCTTCCACCCTGAGGCCAGAATGGTGCTTTTAAAATGTAAGTCGTAAGTGACTCCTCATTAAAGTCACCTACAGAATAAAACCCCAGCTGTGACGAGGCCATAGATAGGCTCCCAGAAACTAGTTCCTTTCTATCTTTCTACTCTGACCTCCAGTCACAGACATGGAGTGTCCTCAGTGAGCATCTTGCCTCTTCTACTTTGTTTGTCTTGCACAGGTCTATTTCCAGAGCCAGTGACATTTTTTCCTTACCTACTCCATAGTAAAAATCCTACTTACTTCTTTAGGAGCAGCTTAAATCACATATGCCTTGGAAACTCTTCCTGATTTTCCCATTTCATACAACAACAAAAAAGGTCTTTCAACATGTCATTTTCATGGTTTATAACTTAATCTTTCAAAATCCAAATCTATTATTGTTCTTTTCTGGCTGAAAACATTCACTGTTTTCCCTTTTCCTAAAGGTTAAAGTAGAACTTTACCCTAGATGAAACCAGCTTCATATAAAATAGTAAATACTTGAATAACATAACATTTATTACAGTGTTTTTTTAAAAAGCATACATGCATAATAAATATTGGTTGAGAAATATAGTTTTTAAGGTATTAAACATCAGAGGGGCTTCAGACAAAAATATTTTAAATTTCTATGGTACCATACTAGACTCTTAATTTATGGAAGATTATTTCAGTATAAATATATCAAGCATCCTGTGATACTGTAAGAAAAATATCACTCAAAATCACCAAGGTAAATTCATCACTTTTGGGGCATTCATATACGGAAACCCTGGCAAACAAGAATAGCCTGAAATCAAGGAAGTTGTCTACAGCTGGTGAATGTTATTTGGGGAGGCAACAAAGTTCTTAGCAAGAAAACAGCAGGTAAATCACATTTTCATAATTATGTCCAGTATTTATATAAACAAATTTTCTTGAACTGATCAAGATTTGTTTTTCTTTATTGAGAAAATACGACTTCTCTGCTTCCCTAGCTGGAGAAGAAAATGCTTTTCTTTCTGGAGCAATGGTAGGAAAACGCTGAAGCCCAGCATGAGGTCTGACGTGTCCTGCATACCTACCTTTTAGTCAATCTTGTTTATTTCGCTGCCAAGCTGTTTCTTTGTGAAATGACTCATCATTATTTATCTAAATTGGTTTTAAATGAGAATGTTTAACCAAAAGATCCGATCTGGATATTATGACAGCTGTTATAAAATATGGGGGTCCAAGTTGTGTCATTTTCTTTCTCACAATTTATTTACTTGTCAGATTTATTATTATCATTGTAATATTTTCCCGAAACAAAAGTGTACATGTGAAGTTTTCAGGAAAACTTTTGGACTATGAATTAGGATACAATTATGAAAATCAGCATCGAGTTATAAATTATGAGGTCTGTATTCTGATTCTAGCTCTTACAACAGGAATTGAAGCAATCAGGCTAAGCTCTCTGGGCCTGTTTCCGTACTAGTCATGAAGGAGTTAATAGATCATGTCTGCATTAGTTTGCTTGAGCTGCTGTAATAAAGTACAAGTTGGGAGGCTTGAACAACCAGAGTTTATTGTCTCACGGTTCTGGAAGCCGGAAGTCCGAAATCAAGGCATCAGAAGTATCAATTCCTTCTGATGACTGTGGGGAACCGCGTGTTCTAGGTCTGTCTCTGGTTTGTCTGTGACTGTCTTGCCCTTGTGTCTTTCCACAATGTGTTCTCTTGGTGTGTCTGTGTCTTTGTCCAAATTACCCCTTTTTATAAGGACATCAGTCATATTGGATTAGGGCCCACCCTAATGACCTCCTTTAAACATGAACAGATTTATGAAAACCGTATCTCCAAAATAAGGTAACATCCTAAGGCTCCGGGCATTATGATTCCAGCATATGTTTTTTGGGAGGCTGGCACAGTTTAACCCATAACGACATCCGACTTCCTTCTTTTCAGCTTGAACATTTTGTTAAGGCTGTACATAGGCCAGTCAGTACCCCTGAGGTTGTTAGCGACTGAAACACAAATGTACATGGTTTTGGCATAAAGGGAGGAATTTGTTGACACAATCCAGGAACAGGGAATGACATCTCTGTTGAGATGCAGCTCAGGCCCTTCAATGTTGGCAGGAGGCTTTCTCCATTTGTTCCACTTTGCTTTGTTTCAGCTTTCTTTTCTTTTTTATTTTGAGACAGAGTCTCACTCTGTTGCCCAGGCTGGAGTGCAATGGTAGGCTCTTGGCTCTCGGCTCACTGCAGCCTCCACCTCCTGGGTTCAAGTGATTCTCCTGCCTCAGTCTCCTGAGTAGCTGGGATTACAGGCTGCCACCACCATGCCTGCCAATTTTTTGTATTTTTAGTAGAGATGGGTTTCACCATCTGGGCCAGGTTATCCTGGCATTCCTGACCTCCAGGCCTACCTCGGCTCCCCAAACTGCTGGGATTAAAGGCATGAGCCACTGTGCCTGGCCTATTTTCTTTCATTATAGATTGGCTTCCCACAAAACCAAAGACTGCTGACATCTTACAATTTTTCTGAGGGTGGGCATGGGGAGGGAGGGACGTGGAGGACTTCATTCAAGTTTGAATAATCAGCAGGGCTTGCATCTAGTGGCCCAGCTCCAACCAGGTGCTTACCCCAGACTACCCCTTCTGGAGTGGCCTCAGGGAAGAATGTGGCAATTGTGCCTCCACCTGCTCTATCCCAGGAGGATGGTGTTTTCGGAGGTAGGCAGTTCCATAGGCTTTAACTGTAGTAATGCTAGTTAAAAATGTGTTTTCGTCCTTACTGATTGTGCATGTATGATACAGGACTTGTTTAGGTATCTGCCTTCCAAGTACAGATGAGGGTTTTCCACACTGGAAAAATCTTGGCCTGTTGTATTAGTCCGTTCTCATGTGGCCATGAAGAAATACTTGAAACTGGGTAGTTTATAAAGGAAAGAGGTTTAATGGACTCACAGTTCCACATGGCTGGGGACTCCTCAGGGAACTTACAATCATGGCAGACGGTACCTTTTCACAGGGCAGCAGAAGAGAGAATGAAAGCAGAGCAAAGGGAGAAGCCCCTTAAAAGACTATCAGATCTCATGAGAACTCACTCACTATCGTGAGAACAGCATGGAGCAAACCACATCCATCATTCAAATATCTTCACCTGGTCCCACCCTTGACACCTGCGTATTATTACAATTCAAGGTGAGATTTGGGTGGGGACACAGAGCCAAACCCTATCAGCTGTGAAGGCTGAAAGTGGTGGAAGTTAAGTAATAGTCTTTGGAACACAGAGTAGATGGTGGGGTTGTCAGAAGAGATGACATGAAGAAGGAAATTACAAGGTGGGAGCTTAGGAGCCTGGCTTGTGTGTGGCGCAAGTCCTTAGATTCTAGGACCTGTTGTGCCTCGGGAAGGGAAGTAACGCAGCCTGAGAGGCGGTCCAGGACACAGGTGTAGGGCATGCTGGACTGAAGGACACGCTGGCTTGATCAAAATTTATGTAAGGCATGAGGATGAAGGGTAGCGGTGCTGTTTGGTGCTCACTTGATTTGCCATTGCATTGGGTGGGCATAGTGTCCACCTGCACCCCTCCCCAAATCCATGGAACCTATAATGTGACTTTATTTGGAGATAGGGTCTTTATAGATGTAATCAAGTTAAAATGCAATCCTGCCGGGCGCGGTGGCTCAAGCCTGTAATCCCAGCACTTTGGGAGGCCGAGACGGGCGGATCACGAGGTCAGGAGATCAAGACCATCCTGGCTAACACGGTGAAACCCCGTCTCTACTAAAAATACAAAAAACTAGCCGGGCGTGGTGGCGGCGCCTGTGGTCCCAGCTACTCGGGAGGCTGAGGCAGGAGAATGGCGTAAACCCAGGAGGCGGAGCTTGCAGTGAGCTGAGATCTGGCCACTGCACTCCAGCCTGGGCGACAGAGCGAGACTCCGCCTCAAAAAAAAAAATAAAAAATAAAAAAAAAAAAAAATAAAATGCAATCCTATTGGATTCTCATGAATCTTAATTAGTGACTGGTGTCTTTCTAAGGGAGAGGAGAGGGCAGTCTGGACACACAGACACAACAAGAGCCCCATGTGATGCCGAGGAGGAAACCGGAGTGAGGCAGCCACAGTCCAGGGGACAGCAAGCGCTGCCGGCAACCACCAGAAGCTGGAAGAGGCAAAGAAGGATCTTTCTCTAGAGGCTTCGGATGGAGCACGGCCCTGCCAGCACCTTTGTTTTTGACTTCCAGCCTCCAGAACTGTGAGAGAACACATTTCTGTTATTTTAAGCCACCCAGTTAGTGGCACTTTGTTAGGACAACCCTGGGAAATTGTGACAGGTGTGGGCACTTCAATTATGAGCTATAGTCTTTCTGTCTGTCTACTATTATTTGAATTCGATTCACCAAAGAATAATATTTTCTTTATTTAAAATGTTTTAAATTATGAGTACATATGTGGACACAGATATCATATGTCAGAGGCTCACAACTTGTTTCAAAAGTAAAGAGTTGCACCACTTTTAAACAACTCAAATACATAATTACAGTTCCGAAGTTGGGGCTGGTGAGGAGTGATTCTCCTTTGCAAAGCTGTCTTTGGAGTCCTGCTATGTCACACTCAGAGAATTCCTATTTTATACCTATGAATTATCAGAAATCCTAAACTTCCATTGTTAAGATCAGTTGTACATTGTTTAGAGAGGAATACCTATGTGAATTTACTAAAAAGGAATTTATCTGAGAGTTAAACACAAGCCATTAAATAACATACACACACGCGCGCACACACACAATATAAACCACTAGTTTTCCTTCTGTCAACCACCTCCACCCTTTTTAGGAACTAAACTCCTTAAAGTTTTCTTTGTTTTAGAGCATTGCCTGATTTGGATGAGAAATATTCATTTCCTCCACTGAAATTCCTCAGATTGCCTTTCCAAATGTCAGTGCTGTTGGGCTTTCCCTGGGAAAACAAAACAAGATTGCTGTCAGAGAAGCAGTTTGCAGATGAGCAGATCAAACAGATAACAGAATCCAGGATGCTATTATTAGCTGTGGAGAAGGCAGTCAGTTTGCAGGTTACATAAGTGAGGGAAGTGGTGGCATTCTGGGAACGAGGAAAGAAATGGAAAACTGATCCGTGAGAAAGATCTGGGCTGCTTTCTCATTACCTCTTTTTCTCCCCACCAAAAAAGAAAAAAAAACAAACAAAAAAAGTCCAGAATTGTGTTGTAGTCTTTCTGTCAACCTACTATTATTTGAATTTGATTCACCAAAGAATAATATTGTCTTTGTTTAAAATGTTTTAAAGTTGATGATAAATCCTGAGTTCAGGTCAGTGGACACAAGTGAGAAGTAAAAAGTCAAGCACCTTATTATGGAAATGTTATTTACATCACACCCTGGTTTTGCTGTGTTACAGCTTGTGGAATAGTTGACAGCCCTTTCTCAAGTTTCTGTGTATTTCTTCACAGTCCATAACAATCTGACTGTTGGTTTGCAATTTCTGTTCTAATGAGATTTTTTTTTGGCATGTGAAAATGCAGAGCTGCTTTAGTTCTACTCCAGCTTTTTTTCCTTCACTGTTTTTCTCATTTTGGGGGGCCTATTTTTTATTCAGCTGCGGGTTTGGTGCTTCTGTGGTTATTTTCTAACCCTTGGCCATGGCATACTTAGTACTTCATTTCTAGCAGAATCTTTTCTGATGCTTGTCAGCTTCTATTTTACTCTCTGTGTTTTCTTAGTATATAAAGCTCAGCCACCACTTATTGTTTTTTGAAGATAATGTTGGTTGTGCGCCTGAAACGACTTGAATAAACTTGCAATAAATGACCCTATCCAAATGAATCAAAGAGTACGTGTGGGGCACAGCCCATAACCAGTGCATGGAGACAGTATCAGTAAAAACTGTCAGCTCCCCAGTGAAAACACCCAGAACTGCCACAGGCAACTCCTCATAATAGAACTTTTGCAGGGAACGGTTTCTTTTCAACGACACTGCTTTTAACAGCCTCCAAACATTCTTCCTCTGTGTGCACTCCGCCTCCAATCAAAAACTGAAATTCCAAATCAAGTCTGAAATACTTTTTAGCAAACAGCTCAATTCTTAATCTCCTGAAAATCAAGGAACCAGATCTTTAGCGAGAATACATTCACAGCAGCAGCCTCTAAACAAGGTTATCTTTACTTTCGTTCCTCAAATCACACTGCTGTGCCTTATTCACATAATTAAGGACAAAGGGATGCTAGGTGAGGATACATTCAAATGAAGTCATGCTTGTAATCTGTAGGAAACGGGTAATAGGTATAGCCTGATAAAATCCTTAGGAGAGCGACTTTGGTGCTCTCAGTTTGTGGTTAGATACAGCAGAGAAATCCTGGCAGTTTACTCTTTTTAGATGCAGCATTTTCGTGGTGCACTTGTTTAATTGAACAAATCAGTCCAGCATTGTCTGAAGTGTGCATCATATTTTTGGGTCAGGCAAGTTCAAGAGCCTTCCCCTGGAAAAAAAACAATGTGCATGTGTGTATTTTAATCTTGAAAAATCACTGTCAAATAAATATTAAATGGTAAATGAAGACAAAATCAATAAAGCAAGCAATAGGTAAGGCACAGCCATCCAGTGTAGATCTGCTGTTTATAACCAGTCCCTTCTCTATCAGGATGGATGGGTGCAGGTTGGCAGGAAGTGGCCACGGATCTGGAAGGTGTCCTTTTAACTTCCTAGAAACAACTTCCAAGAATCTTGAGGGAATCCTTTTGAACATGTTATGGCATGTGGATCCTTTCTTCCCAATCTTCCAATAGCTTCCCGTCTTACTCAGAATATAACTAAAGACCTTACGATGACCCTCACATCATGACCCAAAGCCTCCATCCTCCCTCTCGCCCTCTTTCATGCTGTTTCAATGATACTGACCTTGTTTTTCTTTAAACACACGAAGACTGCTCCCACCTCGGAGCCCTTGTAACTGCTGTTCCCCTGACTCAGGATGTGTGGCCCACAGACAAGCACACTGCTGCTTTTCCCACATTCCCAATTTCTGTCCCTCTGCTCATGTATCAGAGAGACCTTTTCTGACTATCCAATTGGAATTACCTTGCATTCCTCCTCCTCTTTATGCTCTGCTTTGATTTTATTTATTTATTTATTTATTTATTTATTTATTTTGAGACAGAGTCTCACTCTGTCACCCAGGCTGAAGTGCAATAGTGTGACATCAGCTCCCTGATTCAAGTGATTCTCCTGCCTTAGCCTCCCAAGTAGCTGGGATTACAGGCACCTGCCACCATGCCTGGCTAATTTTTGTGTTTTTAGTTGAAACGGGGTTTCACCACGTTGGCCAGGCTGGTCTTGAACACCTGACCTCAGGTGATCCACCAGCCTTGACCTCCCAAAGTGTTGGGATTACAGGTGTGAGCCACCTGGCTCACCTGTAGACACCCAGCCTGATTTTCTTTAGAGTACTTTTCCCTACATGGTAGAGACCATCTAAGTAGTTTCCTCTCCATCTCCCCAACTAAAATGAATGCTCCTTGAGGACAAGGGCTTTATTTTGTTGACTTCTTGATCCTACTGCTTAGAGCAGAGCCTGACACATCCATGTGGTCAACAGGATTTTGGTGTTACTGCTGTGGTTATGTTATGTGATATGGCAAGAGAGACTTTGCAGATGGAATTAAGATTGCTAATCATCTGACCTTGGGGAGATTATTCTTTATTATATGGATGGGTCTGATATAATCACATGGCTTCATTTTCTCAAGAATGGAAAAGGGAGGTAGGAGAGTTCACGGAGAGAGATATGACCAGGGAAAAAAGACACGGAGAGATGCAGTGTTGCTGGCTTTGCAGGGGAGGAAGGGGAGGCATCAGCTGGGTGTACTGGGGAAGTGGAGAGTGGCCCTCAGCTGTCAGACAGCAAGGCGATGGGAACCTCAGACATAGCACCACAAGGAACCAAATTCTGCTGATAATCAGCCTGAATGATAAAAAAAAAAAAAAGGATCCTTCCCTAGAGCCTGAAAAAGAAAGAGGCCTGTAGACACTGTGATTTTTGGCCTGTGAAACTTTAAGCAGAGACCCAACTGAGCCCACCACACTTTTAACCCTATAAAAACTATGAGATAATAAATTTATGCTGTTTTAAGTATGGATGAATAAAGAAAAAAATAACAAAGCATAAAATAAATCACTAAGGTGTATTTTGGGTTTTGAGATTTGATATCCAGAAAGAACCAAATAATTTCTTAAGCTACCTGCTAATAGATGGAGAAGTAAAATGTAAGGACATATGTACATAAGGCATACACTCAAAAGCTGTGACATTGAATAGGTTTTTAAAAAAGATTGCTGTTGAAAAAGAGCATGAATTCTCTTTTACTTAAAGGATAATGGTTGTAGAAAAAAATGAAAAAAAGGGGGTAAAATTTGTTGGTTAATGTTTCAGTCTCAACTCCATCATTTACAGGCCCAGTGACCATATGCAAGTCACCTGAAGTTGAGATAATGATAGTATCTACCTTACAAGAATGGTAAAGAAACAAAAAGACTGTGTATGTGGTAAAAAAAAGTCATAAACTATAAGTTATTAAATATAACACAACTCTCTTGTATGTACTGGAACTATTGTCCTTAGAAGAGTTCTCTTATCCAATTCTGATCATTCTGAGATGTTTATTTTTCAGAAGTGCAACTTTTCCCAAAATACTTTGGTATGATACTCACGCATATGAAACAATGTACTTTAGCATTATATGCATACTTTAAATAAGAATATTCTCACTTCATGATTAATGTGAAAATGAGAAGCTAGCTCAAAATATTTATGGCATGTTTAAGGCTGATTAATCTTACGATCTTGAAAACATGATCATTTCACAGTTTCTAAGCTAAAATGGGATGTACATTATTGAGCTACATTTTCTCCTATGTTTACTCTCTGTGTTTTCTTAGTATATAAAGCTCAGCCACCACTTATTGGAATGAAATTTTCTCCTATATTCATAGTTGTATGGGAGCTAGCATAAGAAATGGCATTTTGCTGGCTGAGCTGCAGCTCAGATGCTACTGTCTATGTGCACTGGTTGAGTGACGAGTTGGGGTGGCTCAACATTTTCCCCAACAATGTGGATACATGTATTAATCATCATGGGGCTTTCATTTCATCACTGGAAGAAGAGAATGTTGTCTGTCTGGGTCTGGAGACTAGGTTATAAAATGTTATGAAATTGAATAGGCTTTAAAAAAAGTTGTTGTTGAAAAAGAGTGTAGATTCTCTTTTACTTGCAGAGGGATAGATGGATGCAGTGGAGTGGCTGGCCCAGCATCTCCTTCTTGCCTGGCCTGGTGGATCCAGGCTAAGTGAGGAATGAGGGTCCAATGCTGTTGGAATTGTATTTACCAGAGGATTGTGAGCCTCTTGGTGCAAGCAAATAGCAAAGTGATACAAAGTCAAAGAGGCACTTATCCCCACCACTTCTAAACGGGACTCTCGTGCTTGATGAGTCTCTGGAGACCAAATATAAGCATAAAAGAGTGTTGCAGGGACCCCCATGCCCTGCTGGTAGGAGCACATCTCAGAGCAGCCCTCGTGGAGCATGATACGCAAGACTTGGTGAAACAAAATCTGCGTCTTACAGCATGGCCACCTCCGCCCTGTTCCACTCCTTGTATATAATCACAGGAACCTTCTCCATGTAGTAGAGAGTAGTTGAAAGCAACTTAGTGTTGAAAGCTAGGAGAATGAATAAGTAAAACGAGATGGATGCATGCTATACAATAATGCCAATCACTCAGAAACAATGGGTTATATGAACATACTGCAACATAGATGAACTTTTAAAATAGTGTTCAATTTTAAAAGTTAAAAACAGAGTAGAAACCACAATTCATTATCCTTAATGGAAATAAAATCATTGCATATTTTAAAGGATCAAACCTACTAAGCAAAGTGGGTGCCATGAGGGGAAGGGGAAGAGAATGGGAGTTAAAGCTGTAGGAGTAAACAGTGACATCAGCATTATGAAACCAACCCGTAAAATTGGAGTTGAAGAAATAAACTGGCCTTGGGTTATGTGCTTATAATATAATTTAGTCCTTTATTTAAAAATGATCTACTTGTCCTTATTTTGTTTAAATATGATTCCCTCCATTTGCTTGCCAAATCTGGATGGATTGTAAGAGGTAAACATAAGATTAGTAAAGCACCAAGATGACACTAAATACCTGTTGATATCTAGCTAGCAGCCTTGATTTCCTTATATAGTAGTAGATGGCCTAGTATCTGAAAAGTATTGATGGAGTGTATATATACACCATATATATGTGTGTGTGTGTATATATATATATACACACACCATCAATATACATATTATGTGTGTGTTTTTATGTGTGTGTGTGTGTATATATATATATATATACACACACACACAGATAATTCTTCATTCAAACATGCCAGAAATTTGGAGAAATTTTGCAAATACAGGTGAATTTAAAAAGTAAGAATATTGTTTCCTGAAACACCACAAATTTCTCCTCTTTGTGAATTACATACAGTGCTTGCTAATTATACAAGGAAGATTTGCCTCTTTATCAAATTCTTTTTATGCTGTCTTTGGCTTCTTGAGGCCAGTGCTGATGGGAAAAGAAGAAACTGGCCTTCTATTAATATCTACCTTGCTTTATTTTTTTTCTGTCCCATAAAGAGATTCTTATAAAGGAAGTTGACTAGAGTTGGTGAATTATTTTTGCTCTATAGAATTAGGTTTTGTTGCCAATCGCCTTATTTGTTTTACTTTCTGAGGTAGGCAGAATAACGACCCCTAAAGATGTTCACATCCTAATCTCTGGAACCTGTGAATATGCTACTTTACATGACAAAGGAGAATGGGGCATTAAGAAGATGGAATTAAGGTTGTTAATTAGGAGAATTTAAAATAGGAAGAGTAGCCCAGCTTAACCAGGTGGACCCAATGTAATCATAAGTGTTTTTAACAGTGGAAGAGAGTTCAGAATTAGAGGGGGATTGAGGCTATGAGAGAACG
Source organism: Theropithecus gelada (assembly GCF_003255815.1). Taxonomy (NCBI): domain Eukaryota; kingdom Metazoa; phylum Chordata; class Mammalia; order Primates; family Cercopithecidae; genus Theropithecus; species Theropithecus gelada. The sequence continues at coordinate 56,946,829 of NC_037686.1, forward strand.
GACATAGAAGATGAAAAAAGGGGGCCATGAGCCAAGGAATATGGGCAGCCTCTAGAAGCTGGAAAAAGCAGGAAAATGCACTTTCCCCTGGAACCTCCACAAGAGAATGCAGTGTTACTGAAACCTTGTTTTTTGCCCAGCGAGACCTGTATCAGACATGTAATTTATAGAACTATACATTATTAATGAGTATTTTTTTTTTTTTGAGATGGAGTTTTGCTCTTGTCACCCAGGCTGGAGTGCAATGGTATGATTTCAGCTCACTGCAATCTCTGCCTCCAAGGTTCAAGTGATTCTCCTGCCTCAGCCTCCTGAGTAGCTGGGATTACAGGTGCCCACCACCACACTCAGATAATTTTTTTATATTTTTAGTGAAGACAGGGTTTCAACATGTTGGCCAGGCTGGTCTCAAACTCCTGACCTCAGGTGATCCGCCTGCCTCGGCCTCCCAAAGTGCAGGGATTACAGGCATGAGCCACTACATCTGGCCAGAACTGTGCATTATCAAAACTGTGTTGCTCTAAGCCACTAAGTTTGTGGTAACTTACAGCATCAGAAGAAAATTAATGCAGTCTCTGGGTTTTTGTTGTTATAAAGGCATAATCATATGGCTCTATAATGATATGCCCTCAAAGTTAGGTTAGCAATACCTAGTGAGAACATTTCTCTTTTTGTAGGGTTCACTTGTTTTTGAAAATCATTAATTTTTGGACTCACAAGATAGATTGCAGACAAAACTGCTAGAAAAATGTGGGGTACTTATTAGTCATTTCAAAAAGAAGAAAAAACTCAATGTGAAATACTAGTATTTTATGGAAAGAACAAACCACAAGCTATCTTAGTCATTTAAAAAAACTCTGAAAGACAATTAACTTTTATTTTAGGTTAATTTCAAAGTTTTAGTCAGCACTGAGTTAATTTTGTTCAAGATTATCTAGTGGCCAAAATAAGTTATGGTTGATGCCTGGATTAAGAAAGCTTTTTTAGGATAGTAGTATTAGACAAATATGTCCACCATAGCACAGATTAATTATAAAGAAAGCTAATTTGTTTAGAGAATGGAATGTCCAAAGATAACAGTGTGACCATCCCAAGAAACAACTCCCATTATGAATTTTTAAAGCTGTAACAGTATTTTATGTAGTCAGACTGTGTGTGTGTAAATACGCAATGAAAGCTTATGACCGGTGAATGTGGTTGTAAGATGTAGCTGAAGTGACCAGCATTCCTTCTAGGTTGAATACCAGGGTGTTTTGGCACCCCAAAAAGCACAGATGTGAGAGATTTGATCGACCTGGTGCCCCAACAGTCATCCCCAAGTGAGACAGCCAGACATAACCAGCATACATTGCAGAACACCTGAGCAGCTCCCACCAGCAGGGCTTCTGTGGGCGAAGAAAGATTGAATTGACCTTTCCTAAGTTTCCATTAAAGTATTCATTAATGGAGAAGAATTGGAAAGCATTAAGATGCCTACACCTTTCCAGACACTAGAAAGTAGAATGCTGTATTTAAGGAGAGACATGTTTTAACACATGCTGTGGGGGACTAGCGTAATGAAAATGCTGAGAATTTCTCTAGCAGACTTGGACCCAGGTTGAGAGGGGAGGTTTAAGTGTGTGTGTGTGTTTATTATATTGAACCACTGTTAATAAGGAGTGGATCTCCTGCTGAAAACGAAAGGGGATGCTTTTAGTTCAGCTTCACATATTAGCAAGTCAATTTGTATGTTTTTCAGAATGTTTCTTTTTTTAACAGAATTATTTTATCACACTACTTTCCCAACTTTTTGCTTCTTCTGAAAGTACACATACAAATTGCATAATGGAAAGCTATATATTTAGTCTAAAAGAATCATAGAACTTACTTGAGGTCCAGTAATTTTGAACACCTCCCCCAGTGCCACATGAAAATTTTGGAATATTTAAGCATTATGTGGTTGCTATGGTAGTACAATCTTAGCCTTATTCATTCCCTTCAGAAAATGAAAACTCACAGATATCTTTAAACAAATTCGATACCGTATAAAGATTATAGCAAATAGGTGTGCTATTTTTATGTGGCAGCATAAGAATTTTTGCCATCACACTGGCACTATTCTACAGTAATGTTAAAGGTGGATAAAGTTTATTGAATGAGTTTATGTGAGTTAAAGTATTGAAGACATTTACATACATTTGCGTGTATGTAACACTTTCTCTAAGAAACTCCACAATGCTATATCTGCTCTATCTTCTGTTTTTAACATTGCGAGTAAATTGGACTCAAAATTTACTGATTTGTACAACTGTTATACAAATACATCACTATATTTCTTGTAACTCATTTCATCTTGTCCATCCCTATTCTGGCTGAAAATGTCTGGCTTTGTCCACCAAGGATGTCTCAGTCTCTCTTGAATTAAAATGTGTCAGCTTGAGTTAATTACTCAGTATTTCAGTTGCTCTTCCTCTTTCTCCCATGTTGCACCCGGATGCAAAGGGAAATCTACAGAATATGATGACGTGGATTGATAGGTAGAGGGGGCCTGGGGGAGGGGGCTGCTTAAGTGACTACAGCTGTCATAATTCATAACTGGTTTTCTCATATTGGTCAAGGGCCAAGCCTCCTGTGTGAATTCAGCCTGCATCTTGCCCAGGTTGGTGCAGCTGGTTTGGGCCTTTTACAGTGAAGTCCTTTTGTCCTTATATTTGGTGACCAGTGAACACCATTCGCAATAGTACACATTCTGTCTGGGACATCTGGTAACGTCATATGGAACCATCTCAGATGTATGTTCTCAGATGCTGTGCTGACCACGGGGCCCCTAGGAGACATGGTTTTCCAGGTCTTCCAGGAGACAAGGGATCTTCCAGGTTGTGTCCAGGGAAGTAAGAAAGAAGCTTCCTATCTAGGATCTCCACTCATCCTCAAATGTTTCTGGAAGTCTTTATTGCAGTCAATCTTCTGAGATTCAGTTCAGAGGGAAGAGAGGAGAGTAAAGTCTAACCTCATGTCTGTCTCTCTCTCTTTCATGCCTCAGCATCTGAACCTATAGTGACCAGAAGAAATTTCTTCCTGTGGGATGCAAACTTTCCTTATCTCAGATATCTTTATGTCTTTTCACTAGGACTAACTGTAAAACTATGTTCAGATGTGTAAGCTTTGCTCTTAATATGAAAAAATGCATTTTTTTTTCTTGTTATATAATCATCCCACATACCCTTAAGCAAGCCAAACTTGCAACTCACTGTCTTATAAGGGAATTTAATGATGTCTAATGAGGCCTCCAAAGCGGAACAAGGTTCCCTTTCTCTAGGCTGTCTCCAAAGAAGTGGGGAGGGAAAGCAAGATGGGGGGTTATCTCCTGATTTAGGCTCTTTCTAAAAAGTTGGAAGGAAAAATATCTTTATCTTTCTTGGCTATTCTTTTTCTTAGAGCCACACTTGAGGTTTTCTACATACAGTGGCCACAAGGCAGCTGTTGGTTGATGTGTTTTACTTTCTTTTTCTTCAAAGTTGTAAGTAGGGAGAGGGTCTTTTTACAAGTACCTTGTGAAGGGCAGTCTGGTTCCTCTGGTGTGGTCAATCTTAGGCTTTCAGGATGCCTCAGCTGGTTTCAGTGGTCCTGGAATCTGAGTTGGACAAAAGGCAGCCTGGATTTGTACTTGTGCCATTCTGTGAGTCACTGGCCAATCTGAGAAGTAGCACTAGGGAAAAACTAACTCACAAGAAAGGGATCTTGAGAGACTAAATTGGAGACAAGTTCACAGGAAGGGGGCGTGGAAATCAGAGTCCATCATTTCCTGGACCAGCTCCCAGGTGGGTTTCAGATGTCCGTTGAACTGAAGGGGCAGGAACATTCTGAGAAGTTGAAGGAACATAGTGTAGAAAGATACATCGGATAACAAAATATATCAACCGTACTCCCCTTCATGGCCACCGGCAGAAGGAATCCGTGAGTTGAGTGCCTTGTAAAATGTTTCCATCATCTCTTGGAGAGTGGCAGGACTGAATTTCTCACCATGGGATGGAAAGAGCCATCTACTAAAGACAACGCTTGTGAAAAAGCGAGCACCCAATTCACTCCTCGTAGCTGGGAGCCTTTATCTGAAGTCATTGAACTTCTAGAGAAACCATCGATGGTAACCAGGGTGATTTTTCACGCAAGCATGTGTGCGTGTGCCTCTGCACATTTTCTCAGGAGAGATTCTGGGGCTTTCCGCAGATTCTCAGAAGAGTGCCTCATTGCAAAATATCAAGGGCCATTAGATGAATGGAAATGTTGCGCTAACAAGTAACATAAAACTTGATGCCTTAAAACCCTTTTCTCTTTCCCAGAAATTCCAGTCAAACAGAGCAATGTCACTGATCACAAAGTTCATTTCTATTTTCAGGAATCCCTTCTGTGATAAAACTCATTCAAAAATGTCCACTTAAAAGAGAATAACAATAAAAAACAACAACAAAAGAGAACAAAGTCTTGTCTTGGGTGTTTTGTGGACACTCTCATAAGGGCATTTACTACCAACAAGCAAGGAATGGAGAATATCTTTAAATCACTGACATTCCTTATAGGGTGTCCAGTTTTGGAAATTCATTTGTGAGCCAAGAAGTGTGTGCGTGAGGATGAGCAGTGGCTTATGATAAATAACTTACTGTAAAGGGCAAGTTTCAGTGAGGAATTAACGATTCGTCCTCAGGAGGCCTTTATTTACTATTAAAAACCTGAGTGCCTTTTGCTGTTAGCAGGCTGATACTTACAGGGAAATTGATTCTCTTCACAGAATTTCCCGACGGTCCCAATAAGCCATTAAGTGCTCCTGGCCTTACCTTCCTTGGTTTAGTAGCTGCTCTGCCGTGGTCAGCATCGTTTTCTCTGCAGCAATTAGTGGCAATAAGTGGGAGCTCGCACAATTGATGGTGTAATATGCCTGGACAGTGTGCAAGCAGCAGTTATGAAATGCTTCATCGAGCAGAGCTCTTGTACTCAATGCCTCCCTCCCATCAGTTTTCCAGGTAGCAGAGCCTAATGAAGGCACACAGCAGGTGGTGCAGGGACTGGAGGAGCTCCAGTGCGGAGCTTTCTGTCCTAGTCAGAAGGACCAGACTTTGCTTAACAGGCCTACTGTGGATCCCTTCATCTACCACCCCAACTGATACAACTCAATTAATCCTGAAGAGGTTTTGAGGAAAAGAGGCTTTTCCGTTTGTCTCTGACGCTTTTTTGTGTTCTAGCATTCCTTCTTGATTTTTTTTTTTTTTTTTGGAATTTCCATCTCTCTGTTCATAGTCCCCATCTGTTCCTGCATGTTGTCTACTTTTCCATTAGAATCTCCAGCGTATTAATCCTAATTGTTTTAAATTCACAGTCTCATAATTCCAACATCCCTGCCTTATGGGATTCTAGTCCTGATGCTTGCACTGTCTCTTTAGGATGGTTTATTATTATTATTATACTTTAAGTTCTGGGATACATGTGCAGAACGTGCAGGTTTGTAACATAGGTATACACATGCTACGGTGGTTTGCTGCACCCATCAACCAGTCATCTACATTAGGCGTTTCTCCTAATGCTCTCCCTCCCTTGGCCCCCCACCCCTCGAAGGGCCCTGGTGTGTGATGTTCCCGTCCCTGTGTCCGTGTGTTCTCATTGTTCATCTCCCACTTATGAGTGAGAACATGCAGTGTTTGGTTTTCTGTTCCTGTGTGAGTTTGCTGAGAATGATGGTTTCCAGCTTCAGGGTTTGCTTGTTGGTTGGTTGGTTTGCCTTTTAGTATACCTTGTGATTTTTTGTTGTTGTGTTGAAAACCAACACGATGGATGGGGTAAAAGAACCACATAAGCTTTTCACGATGTGGTGGGAAGGAGCATGTGGGTGAGTGTTGGGGATGGGACTTTCTATAGTCTTATAATTACTTCTCCACTTGTACCCTGGGCTGTGAACTTCACAAGTGCTTCGCAGTCCCCCTCCACTCCCACCACCTTAGGTGGGACAGGTTGGCTTGGGTGGGCTGGAATTGTTTTCTCTCCTTTTCCAGCAGCGGGAGGTAGAGTTGGGTACTGCCCACCTCCCAGGTCAGTTAGGGTCTGGTTAAAACTTCCATAGTTTAAGGTTGGGTGAAATAGTTTCTCTTGTGGGCAGGCCTTGTTAAGAAGAACAGAATGCTCTGGAATATTTTAAAATGATTCTCTTTCCCCTCTCCCTGCCAGAAGCATGAGAAGGATTTTCTTGGATTCTCATTGTAAGAACCTAGAGGAGCTCCCACAGGTAAAATTTACAAAACTGCGAACCGCCCCCACTGCCCCCCAACTCCGCCGCTTCTATATTTGGGCTCCCCTGGAGTTTTTGACTCTCAGACTTGTCCACACCAAGTCTCCAGCAATTTGTCAGTTACAATTTGGGTTTGGTGTCCACGGTGGTTTCGTGTATGGGTTTCTGCTCTGGTAAGCTATGATTCTCTATATCTGCTTGTCAGTCTCAAATTTTGGGACCTGTGGCTTGCCTTGTGACCTCACTTTTCTGACAAATCTAAGAAGGTTGTTAATTTTTTTGTTTGTTAAGCATTTTACTTGTTGGGATAGAGTGACGACTTCCAAGCCTCTTACAAGCCCACAGGAAACAAGAAGGCTGACTTATTTGAGTACAAAAAGTGAATTCATTCATTATATTTTATAAAAAGATTTTGGAAACCTTTCTCGGCTGTAAAAGGAGCCTCTTTGGGAGGCCGAGGAGGGCGGATCACAAGGTCAGGAGATAGAGACCATCCTGGCTCACATGGTGAAACCCCATCTCTACTAAAAACACAAAAAATTAGCCGAGTGTGGTGGCGGGTGCTTGTAGTCCCAGCTACTCCGGAGGCTGAGGCAGGAAAATGGCGTGAACCCGGGAGATGGAGCTTGCAGGGAGCCAAGACTGCGCCACTGCACTCCAGCCTGAGCGACTAAGCCAGACTCCATCTCAAAAAAAAAAAAAAAAGGAGCCTCTCTAAGCATTTCCACTATCCTCATGGTTTAATTACTCAGTATATGCAGATGATTCTCTATATTATGTCTCTGACCCTGACTCTTTGCTATGCTATATATCCGCATGTCCATCTTGCTACCAGGTTGATATATTTGAATAAGCAAACCTCAGACTCACACGTCCACAGCTGCAGTCAATATTTCCTTGTCCCTATTCAGGGATCTTTACTTGCCTCCTGCTCTTCTCACAGCCTGTGTTCCCAATCAGTGGTGCTGACATTTACCCAGTTCCCCATGTCAAGAAAATAACAACTTATCTTTCCAGACTGCTAATCTCTCACTGTCCCACATCCAGGCAATGAATAGGACCTGCTGCTTTTACTTCCTGAATGTTTCTTGGACGCATTTCCCATCTCCACACTGTTACCATGGTTTTAGCTTGAGCCACGTGGACTCATTCCCGGATATTGCAAAAGTCTCTTATGTCTCCATATCTTCAAAGTCACTCTTACGTAATCTCCTCCACACACTACACAGAGTGTCCTCTCCACAGCTACACATTGCAGAAGTCACCAAATTTGGTTACTTATTCTTTTCCACAGTCTAATCTCCATTCCACTGTACTGTGCTCCTTTTTAAGATGTTATCGTGTCTCATTAATTAGGACAGCATAGTCTGATTTCCTCCTCATAGAACTAGCAACAGTTTCTCATTCTTTCTTGGTCCCTAGTCCACGTCCCTCTCCTTCAAGTGATTGGTCCTCATTGCAGCCTACCTGTAAATACGTGCAGGCTGATGGCCCGAACGCCTTCTCAGACTGCACACATAGGCTTTTGTGCAACTACCATGTACACGCTCACAGATCTGAATTATCTTTAGTGCAAATGTCTTTGCTGAAATGCAGCTGTGCCTAGGACCAGAATTCCAAATACGACATGGCTCAAATTGAGCTCCCCACTTTGTTCCCAATCCCACTTTTCTTTCTGTTCATGTGTTTCCTGTGGTAGAGTTAACATTATCATCCACCCACTTGCCCAGCTCAGCATACAGCATACACAGACCCATACCCAGTCTTCTTTTTACTTTAGAGACAGTAATTCCCTGGGCAATTCCCTCTTGTCCCTATGGTTCTAAATAATATCTAAGTCCTGATAGCTCCAAAACCCCTACCTCCAGCCTGGAACTCTTTCATATGTAACTCCCTGCTTAATACCTCTACTTGGTGGGCAAAATCATTCTTACTATTTTGGTATTCTTTAATACTACTCCGCCATTACTCCTTCCCATCTTGGTTAATGGTACCATCCTCCCATGTCTCTGGCTCAAAACAGAGGAGTCCAGCTTGATACCTTTTTTCTTTCTTCTCATACCCATTCTATCAGCCCATCATATCAGTGTTGTGTCTCCCGAATTCTAAACCAAACCACTTCTCATCATGTCTCCTGTTTCTATGCGAAGTCATTTGTTTTTACCTGGATTACTGTAGTGATCCCTTGATTTGACGTCCTGATTCTACTCTTATTCCCCATTCCCCCAGTGAAATGCACAGAGAGGCTAAAGAGATTTTTTGAAAAGAAAATGTCAACTTATATCATTTCCTTGCTTAAAATCCTCAAATTGCTGCTCGTTAAAATTAGATTACAACACACATGCATTACTAGGACCTAAAAATCGTATGGCTCTGGCTTCTGCCTACTCTCTCTCCCTCCCCACTTGTTTACTCTTCTCATTTACCTTTGTTCTCACTCTTGAATAGTTTATGCTTTTTCTGATCTCAGGGACTTGGCATAAGGTTTTATTGATCCTCGAACACTCTTTTCTAGAGATTTGCATGACTCTTTCACACCATTCAAATCGTGACTCAAATGTCCTGTTTGCAGAAACGTATGCCTGACCTACCAATCTAAGGAGGCTTTGCAATCCTTTCCAGCTATTTATTATGTCACTGTACTGCTCATTTTATTGCTAGCCCTGGCTACCTTCTGAAATAATCTAATTCACTGATTTGTTTATGTAGTTAGTATCTGCTTCTCACCAAGCCCATCTTCCACTAGGACATAAACTACGTAATGACAGGAATTTTGCCTAACTTCTTCACCATTTTTATTTTTAGGCCCTAGAAGCTTGGAGAGCATGTAGTAGATGCTCATTAAATACTTGTTGAATAAATTTAAAAGTTTACAACTTCATTTTCTTTCTTTTTCAAATCTAATGTGCATTTCATTAAATCCTGTTTTTTCATCTCTTACGTATCTCTGACAGTGACTCAGCTCTCCAGCCTCACTGTTTCTAACATAGTTTAGGTCTCCATCATCTCTCCTCTATACTGCTGAAATAACCTTATTTTTCTTGCCCACAGTTGTACTTCTCTCAGCCCATTCCTTAAAACATAGCCAGAGTAATCTCTCTACAATGCAAAGTTATTGGTGTTTTTGTGTAGCTTAAACTATTTCATTGGCTTACCATTGCTTTTAGGATAAAATATGAACTCATTTGTGTGATTTCCAAGGGGTCCATGATCCAATTCCTGCTTAATCCTTCTCTCTCCCTACCTTGATCTTTGACCTTTCCTGGTTCCTAGAAAAGTGTACTCTCTTGAATCTGGAGCAGACAATGCATCTCTTCTCTCCACTCTTCCTTCTCACCTGTCTAGTTCTAACTGTACTTCAAATCTCACTTGAGTAGGCACCTCCTTCAGAAACTCACCACTGACCAGCCAATGCTGTGCCCAGTACTTCTTCCATAAGTGAGCACAAAGAACTTTGTTTCCTCTATCTCAGAAATTAACACTTGGTATTCTAATTGTATCCATCTAAAAGAGTTTAGTGGTTGAGAGCAGAGACTCTGGTGTTGGACGGAGTGGGTTCACATTAGCGGAACAGGAAGCCCTGGCCTCGCTGGCCTCTACTCTCCGGAAAACCCTCTAGTGGTTTTCACCCCCTTCCTTCCCCTCTGTCTTCATGACTCTCAACCCAAGTATTTGTGGGCCTGGAGTGAGGGGGTAGGGTACTTGTGAGGATATTGATTTCTTGGAGGATGGCGGATAAGAGATAAGTATGGAGGAGGGTATCCGTGGTGACAAGGGTGGATTTGACTTAAATATGCTATGTAATATTAAGGATGGACAGTACTGGTCAATATCCCTGGGGGGTTGGGTGTTACGTGGGGGTTAGAGTTGATGTGTTACTTGTATTTTTGAATATCCTGTTTAAGACGTGCCAGTCAGTTTGTGGTTTTTTTTTTTGCACATATCGTGCTGTATCTTTAGGATGTCTAGAATTTTTCTCTTCTATCTTCCTGGAATGCTTTCTCTACATTGCTTTTCCATACAACATACTATCTCTCTTTGAAGACTTTTCACATATCTGGGTAAGTCCACACCAAGACTTCATGGTACATGCAAGTCATCTATTTAAATGCTCATCTTTCTTTATAGGCAAAACCTCTCAAGAGCAAAGACTATGTCTTATTCATTTTTATATTCATCAGGCTCAGTGCCAAGCACATGCTAAATGTTCATTAAATGCCAATTGAACAAAGAGGGGAGAGAAAAAGAAAATAACTCGAAGTGTAAAAGGTGCTTTGCCAGGTGTTTTGCATGAAAGAAAGAAGGAGATTTAAACAACAGGGAATGAAATTCTGCTTTATCTTATTCTCAAGAAAATCTAGGTTTCCTATTTCTTTTTTTTTTTTTTTTCCTGAGATGGTGTTTCGCTCTTGTCCCCCAGGCTGGAGTGCAGTGACACGATCCCGGCTTACTGCAACCTCCCGCTCCCAGGTTCAAGGGATTCTCCTGCCTCAGCCTCCCGAGCAGCTGGGATTACAGGCATGTGCCACCATGCCCAGCTAACTTTTGTATTTTTTTAGTAGAGATGGGGTTTCACCATGTTGGCCAGGCTAGTCTTGAACTGCTGACCTCAGGTGATCACCAGCCTCGGCCTCCCAAAGTGCTGGGATTACAGGCATGAGCCACTGCGCCCAGCCTGAGGTTTTCTGTTTCTAAATGGATGCAGTGAATTCATTTGTAAAGATCATCGTGGGTACTTTTCCCTCCTGTACCCCACACGGTAGTTGGACAAGTATTTGTGTTAGTCACATCAGTCTATAGTATTAAGGACACTTGTGACCAATAATTTATCTTGTGATCAGGCCTTGCTGCCTTCCTTCCAGCCTATCTCATCCTCTTCTCTCCTTCCTGGTTTGGGTGCATCTCAGATTTGCTGCTCTGCTCTGCCTCTTAGGATTCCAAGTGCGGAATTCCTCTGACTTTCCTATTTCCATTTTCCAGGTTGCACAGAATATAAAAAGCGGAAGGCTGAATAAAAAATAAGGTACAGACACAGTTCCTCAGAGCATTGTTAGAAGTTATAGTTGATTAAAATTGGAAAATATTACTTGTAAAAGATTGTCTATGGAGAAAAGGTCCAGAATGTGAATTCATAAATAACTAAAATGAATAATTTCATTTCCCATAAGGGACAGATAAAAAAATGGATTTTTTCCCCTTAAAACAAGTCAAATTGCAAAGAAGGAAAATAGGACCAATTGTGAATTTAAATGAATGCTCAAACTATTATAATTATAACTGCATTTCTTTAAAAGAGTTAAATATTTCTGAATGATTACAGATTAAGTTTATTTTCAAACCTCTGTTCAGATAATTTCTTAAGTAGAAGGTGCCATTTAAATAGGAATTACTATTTTTGTACATTGTACTGAGAGTTGCTTTTTTTTCTTTTACTTCTTTGGGTTCTGAAATCACACTGATTGATGCTGGATTGAACTTTCAGAAAAGTTTCTGTAAATGCAAACACCCTTTTCAAATGAAAGCTGAAAATATGGTTTGAGAGATCGAGCCAGTAAGATAGGTATTGTCACCTACCTGGTGTTGGCTTTATTAACCACATTAATAAATGTTTCTCAAATGTAAGAAAACATTGTAAATAAACTGAGACTTAAAATTGTCAGCTCTTAACATCTGGTGGGGATGGGACTAGCTATATCCTAGAATTTAAAGTTCTGAGCATTCTTAGTCTCAGTAAATATTCAAAATTAAATTTTGAAAGAACTGAATACTATTTAAATACAATGAAGTGGAATAATTGGCAAATCATTCATGCCGACACCTTTTCTTAGAGAACGAATAATCTACCTTCCTCCACAGTCATCTTCCTATTTGAGAGTTAGGGGAAATTGTTCTGTGCCTCATTTTGCTAAAGCTTTGCATGTGAGTAATTATGTCTATCAAAATGTGTATGTGTTGTTTCTATAATAAAACCTTGTCTGTCTGGGATTAATAGCAAAGATGCCTTAACATGTATGAACAGAGCATGACCTGCTATGAACATGTTCACAACCAGACAACTTCCAGAAACCTGATTATCAGCTGGTTCATTGAAGTGACTCTGTTGATCATGTAGACAGAACACTGATAGTGAATGAAATAAGTGACAACACCTATTCGCAGAGAATCCAGAATGCTTATACTTTAAGTGACTTCAGAGTTAAATTGGGCTGTTTCTTTGTGATCAAATATCCCTACATGCCTCTTCCATATTCTCTCAAGTCAGTTAACTTTTCCTGTGCTCTACTTCTCACATTTTTGTGTGTGTGTTTGTGTGTGTGTGAAATGACACAAAATGTCTCCATCATCTCCTGCACTTTTGGATTATTAATAATTGTGGGGAAGGAAATGTCAAAACCTAGAGGGCAGATTGAGGGCTCTCAAACCATTCTCAAAGATTGCCTGATCAACCCACAGAGAAACATGTTCTACATTTTAGGATATTCAAAAAATAGTGACAACTGACTATACTTCTGGATATTTTTGAAACTGCTTTTCTTTTGGAAAACCTTTGGGAAGAGGGGCTTCCCCAGCTCAAGTCCACATTTTAAATAGTCATTAAAGAGCAGTCTTCATTTATTGAAGGAAAACTCTTTGCTCCACGTTTTGGGAAAGAGGGAGGGTGGGAGGTGGTCAGCTGTTCTTACATTTAACTTTCGTAAAGCACAGGTCATTTTCCAGAGGCAAAGTTCTCACGTAAACCACATTGAGCCACGCTGGAGAAATTGAGAAGGAAACGGAAGCAGAGCTCATTTTGCTTTTGTTTTCACTTTGAGTTCTTCTCAGTACCAAATTATGACCCAATAGGCAAATAGACATTAGTAAATGTGCCTTGAAATTTCCACTAATTCTCTTGTGACTTTGGATCAGTTACTTCTTGTTGTATTAAATTCTTTCACAAATATTGTGAGTTGTGATTTACTGACTTTAACTAACAGAGAAAAGTGAATCTCGGTAAGTCAACGTGGAGTTAGATGGCTGCTAAATGGTTAAGTGGGAGCTCAGCCTCAGATTGTGAGTGACTCGGTGGCCCCCATAGACACTGCATGGGATGCTCTGTGGCTAGGAACTTTTCTGAGGGCTTTTGTTTTTGTCAAAACCTCTGTCTAAAAACCATTCCCTGAGAGCCCTGGTTCTGCTGGGTGACAGCTTGCTAGCTTTATAAATGAATCCAAGTGAAGGTGATATTGGGTGCTAATCAGATTATCTGCTATTCCTCTAAGATAATACAACTGCATTTTAATACAGAAATTCCATAGATCATTTGTTAATGTGAAAGAGTAGATCTCATGCTGATGTTAGAGTCACTTGGCTACCAGGTGGAGCAGATAGTTCTGGCACATGTATCTGTTACTGTCCTTCAAGTTGAACTATGTCGTAGGCAGCCCCTACTTTGGAAATTCAAGAGGATTGACCTTAATAATGGTGTTTCTGCTGTTATGTATGAATATGGTCAAAAAGATACATATGTGAATACCAGTCTCTTCCAGTATAAAGTTATAGTTTTATCCTCATTTGTAGGAATTCATAGTCTAATTATTCCTACCGCATATTTGGACAACTGATCAAAAGGACCCCATTCTCTTTACTGACAGCTCCTGTTCAAGTGACCTCACAGCTTTCTGATGACCTCCACAGGCTGTGCCACATTTCTGGTGCTGAATGGATGCACAACAAGTCACTACTTATCTGGGCTTCGGTGGAGTTGTTCGATTTGAAAAGTAAAGCGGTACTTTAATGGTCCCTTCAGTTCTCACACTCAGTGTTTCAATATTTGTCCTGTTCTACCTGGATTGTAATCAATCCTAAAACCTCCTCACATTTCTGGATGATGGAATGAATAATCCTGCATATGGCTTCCAAACTGAAAAAATCCTGATCTCAGAACTCAAGGCTCTGGTCTGCAGTGGCCACAGTTCATCTCTGGCCTTGACAAGCCATTTCTTGGCCGTGGAACTCATTACTTGAAAGAGATTTGCTATAGCTCCCGTTATGGTGCCTTTAGAAGAAATAAAGATCTCCTGCCTCACTTCCAATACTTCTTTTATGGTAGCACCAGAAATTTTGATTTCATTGGCTCATTTGTGAGAGACCTGACCCATCTCCCAATATGCACTCTGTTCTGGGTCTGATGGATGAAGAGTTGAGGCCCATGCCTTTTGCTCTCCTGGGTAATAAATGTAGCTTACTGTGTCCACATGCCAGAGACGTAGGTGCCAGCAGGGCAGAGAGCGACACAGGACATTACAGCACAGAGTTCATGCGCTCTGTTTCAGGATAATGCATTTTTGACTGCCAGGTGTAATTTTCACTCCTCTTTCGTGCAGCCCCCATCTCTCCTCTCACTCCCTATCCTAGATTTTAAATGGTTATACTTTCCTATGAATCCTCAATTTATGTTTTGTTTTTGAGCCTAGTGCACTGAACATTTCTTCTCATGCATAAAAGATACCCTGGAAACTCCCATCACGGCTGCCTAAGTATTTATTTATTTTTTATTTTTTGAGAATCAGGCGCCGAGGCAGTGCCTTCAAGAGACAAGCATTTATAGTTTTGTTATATGATTTAGTTCAGTTTTTTTCTCCCACACTGTTTGTTTTTCAGGAGCAAAGAGGGAATTAAAGATATTACAGAAAGAGAGCTTCCCTTGGTGGTTAATTTTAGGTATTTTGTGAGTAGATGAATTGGATGGGCTTTTGAAATGAAATAGAACTAAAAGAAATAGAATAAATCAAATATAGATTAGGTGCTAGAAAATTTGTTGCAAAGATGATCTGAATACTGTTGACCACTAATTTTAAATTAAATTCAATCCTGATATGAAACTGATAATTTAATGATAAAGTTTCTATATTTTGATTTAAGATACCAATATTTCCCCTAGAGTCAAAAACTATCATTTTAATCACTTGGGTAAATTGCCTAAATTGTATGTAAATCAGGCAAGTAACAAAACATTTTTGCATTATTTTGCAGCTTTACAAGTTACTTTTCTCCTACATAGCACTAATGTTTTGATTTCAAAAGATAAAGTGAGGATTTCCTCACTTTATATAATTTACATAATTATATAAATTATATATAAATACAGGTGCTTTATAGTAACATGATAAATTTTAAAAATATATTTTGTTTAGAATATAAGAAACTGAAGAACTATGGCATTGTTTCTTTATAATTGTATTAGTCTGTGCACACTGCTATAAAGAAATACCTGAGACTGGGTCATTTATAAAGGAAAGTGCTTTAATTGACTCACAGTTCCACATGACTGGGGGAGGCCTCAGGAAACTTACAATATGGCGGAGGGCAAAGGGGAAACAATAACCTTCTTCATATGGTGGCAGGAGAAAGGAGAGTGAGGGGCAAAGGGGCAAGAGCCTCTTATAAAACCATCAGATCTTGTGAGAACTCACTATCATAAGAACAGCATGGAGGAAACCACCCCATGATTCAATCACCTCCCACCAGGTCTCTCCCTAGACATGTGGGGATTATGGGGATAATAATTCATGGTAAGATTTGGGTGGGGACACAAAGCCTAACAATATTAATAGTAAAGAATAGTGTTGGAGTTACTCCTTAGGTAGGCAGAATTGTTGGCCCCTTCTGAAGTGTGCAGTTAAGGAACAGCCTGCAATTTACCCCTATAAAGTTTCTTATGATGAGAAATCACATTCCAGTTGTTTCCAAATAGAACTATAAAAATATATATGTGATACCAAGTATTATATAATTAGATGAGCGTTTAACATTTTTAGGAGTCAAGTGCTGAGGTTTCATGAAAAAGGTAGGTCAATGCCTACTAAAACTTTGTGCTAGCTCTGACCAGCTTATTTATAGGCAACCTGAATGAAATCTCTAGGTTTTACTTAATGCATCTCTACAAGGTATTTCACATGCTTAACTCTGGATGAACAGCCAAAGTTACCTAAGATCTTGCTGTCAGAAGAATGCAAATTTCCCATCCTACTCCAAAATTATTTCAAAAACATTTTTGTCCATAAACCACTGGCCTATAAGAACACATATCTCAGTCCATCAAGTATGCCAAGCCATGTCCATGTTCTTTCCCTCTTTCCCGTTCCACTTGATAGTTGAGCCATGTTCTTCTGGCTATGGTTTTACAGAGAGAATAAAAAGTTGGAACAATTATTTGGGATAGACAGCACAAAGATTCTATTTTGACATCTGAAGATTATAGAGTTAACTAAAAGCATTGAAATTGACATTTCAAAGCATTGAAATTGGATGATTATGATTATGATTATTATTTTTTTTGAGAGGGAATCTCTCTCTGTCGCCCAGGCTGGAGTGCAGTGGCGCCATCTCGGCTCACTGCAAGCTCCGACTCTCGGGTTCCCGCCATTCTCCTGCATCAGCCTCCCGAGTAGCTGGGACTACAGGTGCCCGCCACCTCGCCCGGCTAATTTTCCTATTTTTAGTAGAGACGGGGTTTCACCGTGTTAGCCAGGATGGTCTCGATTTCCTGACCTCGTGATCCGCCCATCTCGGCCTCCCAGAGCGCTGGGATTACAGGCGTGAGCCACCGCGCCAGCCTGGCTGGATTATTTTAATCCATGTTTATAAATTATAAATATTTGATGATATTTATATTTATTTTATAATTGGACCAAAATACAATAGTATGATATAAACATGTATGTCCTACGCTGCCATTTGTAGTGTGGTGCATTTGCAGATCTGAGTATGAAGAAAGGCACATCAGTCTTAAGCAGTGGTGTGACACTGAACTACGTATCTAATGACTTTGAAGCAGTCGAAATAACTTTGAAAACTCCTGGAGGAGAGGTAGAGGATATACCTTCCTAAAGTTAACATCATTCTGTCAATAGAAGTCTAATATTGATCAGGCGTACTATATTTTATAAAGACTGACAGCTTATAACAAAGCAATTCCATCAATTAATTTGTACATAATCACATAGATACTGAAAGCAAAGATTCTCAGAAATCTCTGAATGTGCTAGATTGAATATCATTATAGACACTAGTGGAGAAAATGTGCATGACCTGAAAGTTTCTTAGGCAAATGCTTCTTTGATGGGAGGATTCCTGTGATCCATGCCGTATTTTCTGTAGGGAAGGGCTATTTTTGATATGTCTTCTTTACCTTGAAATACAGTTTAGCTCATTCTCTCCCTATAATTTGGAAAGAAGGCAGCTACCATAGCAGTTAATCAAGACCTAGCCATACACTACTTAATCAGGGGGAAAAAAAGTCTTCTCCTGATGCAATTTGCTCACAAAAATTTCAAAGAAAGCAGCCCTGGAGTTACCGAGGGTGAATGAAATCAGAATCCAGTGCAATGTAGATGCAATAATTCTCTATTTCAGCACACCTATCCACCAGGTTAATATAGCTGTCATTTGTCAAAAAGGCTTTTGGGAAACCAAATGCAGGATTCTTCCCTTTAGCTAGAAACTTACTTGGCTAGAAGGAAAATTGCTGGGGAGGGTACAGAATAACTAATCTCCATTCTTCCCTCAGAAATGTGCTCACCCTGAATTCTCTTGCATTAAAATAGAGGTAAAGAGAGCCCTAAGTATTCAGGTGAGCTACCCTGTCAGTCCTTGGGGGTCTGGAATCCTATTAAAGGTGTCTTTATAGTTTCACATTAACTGCAACCGTTTCAAGAGCTCTCCGGAGATTTTCTCCTGACCACTGCTCCCCTCAATCTCCACTCCCCACAATATAACTCATAAATGACTTTTCAAAGTTTTTACATTTCTCAGTCCTCTTTTTTAAAGCATCAATGAAGGTATTTTTGAAGAATTAATGGGATATTGTATTCCTGGTAGAAAATGACCCAGTCAACTAAACTGGTGAAAATGAAGACTTTTTAAAGAAACTTGGTTTACTTTTCTGAATTAAGAACTGAAGTTGCACTAAGTATGACATTTCTCAACCTCTTTTTGTTATTTCTTGCCCCTTTTTCTGTTTGCTCCACTGGACTCTAAGTTCCATGAGGCAGGAAGAGTGCGTGTCCTATCGATCCTTGAATCTCTAGATGCACACAGGATTAGTTAATGCCTAAATATTTGTTAAATGATTGAAATAATTAATGAACCCTAGGAATAGAACAAATGGGAAAAATATTGAGCTTATAGGCATTTAATTCTCTTCCCACTGTGCTTGAAATTTGACCAAAGAAACTTATGGAAAAATGATTGCTCAATTTAGAGGGACTTCTTTCCCTGAGTCAGGCCTAATTTTAAATTATTTTAAAATAAAAACAATGCAGAAATTTCAGCATAACCAAGCCCTGAAGACAAGTCGAAGGTTACATTCCTACCTTCGTCTCTACTTAAAAGCAGTATTGTGCAAAATAAAAAAACAAAAACCAGATAGCACCATGGTGGACACTGCTTTTTGTTTACATAGTTTTAGCCCTTGCTTTATAAAATAAAACTTTGGGAGACCCTCACCTCACAGCTTTTTCAGCGATAAATATGGTATTTTAAAAAGCAGCATCTGTTCCAAAGAATAAATCAATTTTAACCCATTTATTATGCAGTCTCAGGACTGAAATGATTAGCCTGAATATATCAAATCATAACTCCATCACTTCATTGCCACTAGGCTTATAGGCCCTTGTTTGCTGGTTATAACAAACAAAAGGTTGATACAAAGTCTGGCCAACATGGCGAAACCCTCTCTCTACTTAAAATACAAAAAATTATCTGGGGGTGTTGTGTGCACCTTAATTCCAGATACTTGGCAGGGGGAGGCACAAGAATAGCTTGACCCCATGAGGCAGAGGTTACAGTGAGGCAGTGAGACTGGGCCACTGTACTCCAGCCTGGACAACAGAGCGATACCTTGTCTCAAAAGAAAAAAAAAAAAAAGGATTGATAAAACTTTATCAGACTTTGGGGGAACTTCTCAAATTTCCATGTTTGGTATGATGTCATGATAGAATGAAATTTGTTCTGCAAAGATTCATAAACATCGTAGTGTCACTTACTTGAGAACAATATAATTTTAATCTTTTTTCCCAAGATAAAGGAAAAATTAATCAAATATATGGTAGATAGTAAGGGTACCTTATGTCTGCAAAAGTCCACATTCTCCTGGAATACTACATCAGCAGTAGCAGTACGGACATCTTTTACATTTCAGAAACGCAGAGAAATTGCTGTTGGGTAGACAATTGCTGGAGATACATTGAAATAAGCCTTATGATCTCCACTGAGACGAGAGACAAGGTGTCTGAACAGTTAGCAGTGGGGTTCCTGCCACATTCCTGTGAAACTTTATGACTTAGAAGAGTCAAGATAGGCAGAGAGGCAGACGGATGGCTGTACAGAGCCAGTTGATGTGTGAGGCAAGATGCTAGGTCTAGAGAAGAGGAGTTGAAGAAGATGCTGGCTAGGGGGCTGAGAGGTGTTCATAGACGAACTAGTGAAAGGAGAAAAGAAGATACATATATACACACACACATATATTATATATAAAGAATATATATATATATATATTCCTATAGGTATATATTCCTACATGTGATTCCATATATATATGTATTTCTTTATATATTCCTCTCTCTCTATATATATATATGTGTGTGTATATATATGTTCCTCTCTGTATATTCTCTCTCTATATAGCAATGATTTTTCAACTTTGAAAAGTCATACTTTCTTTTGAAAACAAACCAAACTAACACAAATCTCTCATAATGCAGGACCTCGGGGTTTCTGGTTTATCACTCTCGGGGCATGTGACCTCACACCTCCTTAAGAATTAAACATTGATATGAACTGATGATTGCAGCACAGTTGGACCAGTGCTTTAATAGAACTCTGAGCAGAGAGCTTGAGCACACCAAGGGGTAAGAGGTGGTCAGCACTGGCTCCTGTACTGAGGAAACTGACATAGTGAAGACCACGTTTGAACCCAACTAGGTTCATTCCTCCACGACAAGCTCTGCATTTTGTTTGAGCTTCAGAAACAAGGATGAATAAAGCAAGGTGTGCCAAGGACGGGACATAGTCATACCGACTCCCCAGCAAAGTCTTCTGGTGTGAGGTAACCCCCATAGTATTGTAAGCAGGTAGCCGAAACCCTCAGAATACCTACTAGGGATTAGTAACAGCAATGCCTCTAGACCTTCAGTTGCAGCAAGACAGCACCCTCATCTGGTTTTGCTGTTTTGGGTTTTTAGCTCCTGGCACAGGGCAAGGCACATGGTAAGCATACAATGTTAACATTTGCTGCCGGCATTAATAAGTGTAGGTCCCATGGGAACATAAAAAGGACAACTGATTTATGCTCTGATGGTTGATTTAAAAACTTAAATTTATTTCTGGGAAAAATCAACATCAGGCTATAACAAAAAAATATAAGATCCACTTAAATTTTTTTATTTTATTCTTTAGGGGAAAATAGATGTTTTGCTCCTGCTATTCCTTCAATGTCTCAGTGCTAGTCTCTCGTAGCTTAAAAAAGTATACTCAAGACCAATGGAAAAAATATATTACCAAAATAATAAAAGCTTTGTGTAAGAAATAAGTATACTTTTCTCTGTAAAACTATTTGTCACTTTTTCCTTTTAAAGAAATTTTATACATAATATATAATTGGTGTCTAGATATAAGCTTAAATCATCTGATGGCTCCAAAATATTTTGTTTAGCCCATTAGTAATAATGAGAGTTCAATGGTTATATAAACCTACTCACTAAATCCAGACTGTTCTCCATTGGGGAAGCTTTAATTAGATTTTAATAAGAATGGTGAGTTAAATATGACTATTAAGAGACCCTTTCTTCTGTATATTAATTATGTGTCATGATAATAAGATGTGTTTTAGGTATTCCAATTATGGATAAAGAGAGGGGATGCAGTTTCAACTTGGCTGTTACCAATATTGATGAATTTCTGCTTACTGGTTGGAAAATACATGTTTTCATTGTTTACACATTTCATAATTATCACCAGATGTGCCTTAATAAGAATGGATTATTTCAACCAAAGTAAATAATTCATTAGATTGTAAATAAAATGCATATTTGGCAAGCCAAAGAGAAAGCATTAACCAATCTAGAGTTGTAGTTTTTTTTCCCCCTAACTGCTTACAGATTGCCTCGACATTCAAATCCATAAGCCACTTGACACCTCCTGCTGAGGCAAAGCCTTCCTAATGCTGAGTAATAGATTGTTCAGCAGCACGGGAAAATACATTAAGGAAAGAAGGGTGATGTTCATGTATTTTTTAAAAAACCCTCCCTCTTCCCTTGCTTTATTCTGTAGCTTTTAATACAGAGCATTGTAAACTCTTCCTCTGCAGTTCTAGGAAAGGACCTGCTCTGTCTTGAGGGATTACGTCTGTGATACACTAGGGTTATACAGTTAGAAAATGAATGGTGCACAGAAATGTATTTGAAAATAAGAGCACTCCTTTCTTTAAATTAAAGTTATCTGGATTACCTTTTTGATAATCAAATAAATGTGGCTTTATTTTAATATAGGATACTTTAGATATTAAACTTGTACTTCGCAAATCTGATGCTATGCGGGATGTTGCAATTGATACTACAGATTTTAAGCCATGTTATTTATTTATTTTAGCAAACTTTACTTTGACACTTGTACTATAACAGAACTTTTCTATTTTATTTAGTCATGTTTTAAATTTTCTAACTTGAGATCATTAGAATTTCTAACTTCTAAGAAGACTAAGACATTCTTCTTAATTTTGCTTTAACTATACTAAGTACTGTCTGTAATAAAATGGAAAATAATACTGTAATGAAATAATGACATTAATTACATGCATTTCAACACACTTATGTACAACATGTTCTACTGGAGATAACTTAGTCGCTTTAAAGGTTAATTAAGTTGAGGGTTGGGGGTGTGGTATGAACCATGTACAGGCTATTACATACATTTCAACACACTTATGTACAACATGTTCTACTGGAGATAACTTAGTTGCTTTAAAGGTTAGTGAAGTTGAGGGTTGGGGGTGTGGTATGAACCGTGTACAGGCTAACAGATAACTTGGTCTAAGCTGGAAAACCAGCCTCGGTGTCAAAAATATAACAATAGCTTTCTGATTTCTTGTGTATACCTCTACTTGTAAAGAGTATTGAGCATAAAGCAGAAATGCTTTTCATTCTCCAATTCAAAACCTAAAATTAACCAATAGCTAATGAGAAAAGCACACTAAATGATGTGAACACCAAAACAACAGGCTCAATGGTTCTATCTTTATTTGATAAAGCAAGGAAATAACTTATAATTGGGTATTGCCTATTTCTTTCTTGTCATTTATCTATCTTTGATGTGTTTTTGCTTTTGTTATGGTCCAGGGAAGTTAAGATAAATCAGCTACTGTTGCAAGTTTTTGGTTATGATTGATTTTGTGTTGTGTATGAAGCAAATCACACTGAAGCAGGTTTCAACTGTTTCAGCAAAGAACGGAAATAATAAGAAAGGAAGAAACTCAACTTTTTTTATTTCTCTAGCCATTATAACAAAGTTGATGTTTATAACTTTTTCTTGTGGCTTCTTAAAAATATTTGCAATTGTAGCAAATTAAATATTATGTCATTTAATTTATGACCACTGGGGTCTACCATAGTTACAGAATGAGATCTCCAGGTTAATAAAATCACGCAGTTGCATAACATTTTAAATTCTCTTTAATCTCCAGGTTAAAATCTTCTAGAGATTCTCTCATTTCTGACTACTGCAACAGCCTCTGAACTGGTCTCCCTGTTGCCAGTCTTGAGTTCCCGCAATTCAAGTCCTCAAAGCATTAGGAGTGATTTTTAAATGCAAATCAGATCACATCAAAGCTCTGCTCAAAGCCCTCCAATTGTTTCCATTGTACTTAAAAATATATACATTTCCTTTCAAGGCCTCCAAAGCCCTTTATAACCTGGTTCCTGAGAGGTCCCACTACTCTCATCTGATTTTACTCCTCTCTACTCAGTCACGGGGTCAGCTGTATGTTTCATCAAAGCACCAAACTCTTACTTTATCAAGGTCTCTTTGTGCTATAGGACAACAGTTACTTTTTATCAGCTTCATTCGGTGAAAGCAGTGTAGAGTAACAGCAAAATCCACCAGGTTACGGTAAAAGGTTGCTTTTAATCCAACTTTAATTATTACACCAGGAAGCCCATGCAGTCATTCAAAAAATTATTTGTCCCCTTAAATAAAATCATTGCAGTACTTTGAGCCTTATGCCTTTTTAGCATTCAAAAATTTATTTTATGATAGGAACATTATTTGAAAGTTTAAATTCATTGCTATTTCTATCATCTACGCCTACTTCAAAAAGGTTTTGGATTAGGTTTTATAAATTAAGTCCATTAGAATTTCAGAAAATGTGTTAAATGTAGGGATTTTACCTTTTCTTTCATTAGCAGCTCTGGGTCTGTAGGCATGGCACTATGAGATAACTATCACCATGTTTAGGCCAGGACTGAAATTTGAGGTTTGCTATCTGTCTATCATCTCTCTCTTTCTCTCTTTCCCTACTTACCAACCTACCATCTCTCTTTTGTCTATCAATCAACTGTCTACTTTCAATATCAAGCAAAAACAATAATGGTCAAGTTTTCAGAACATCAAGTATATAGTTAGAAGAAAAAATATCCTTTGAACAGTGTCACCACCAGTAAAATTGAATGTCACTGTGTATACTTTAGTTTTCCACATTAATCTGAAAGAAGCTGATATTTGCCCAGTATCAATCCCTTAGGAAGATCAAGCAATTCATTTGATAGCATCTGAAATGTTCTGAACACCTCAGCACAAGATGTTCTACAAACACAATGTATTATCATAATCATTGTCTCTATCTCTTCTGCACCTAGTAGAGCATACTATTTGCCATCCCTCTCATACTGATATTGTAGGGATTAATGAGATAATATCTATAAGGTACTTAAAGCTCCTTGGAATCAGCAGGTTATGTAAGTACAAGGGAATTTGATTATTTTTAACCCAATGTATTATGTTGCCTCCTAACTGTCCCTTTTCATCCAGAATAGATGCAAATGATTGATCAAATTCACCCTGAGAGAAATAGCAATATAACATTAAGTTGCTTTGGAAACTGGACTCTGTGTGTGTGTGTGTGTGTGTGTATTTGAAATGTCATTTGAATTCCTCTCTTAGATGAACACGTTTCCATTCTGAACTATTTTGGTTAAACTTAAAGGGAGGTGATTGTAACTCTCAGATCTTGATCTATGAAGCTAAATGTTTTGTACCACATCACTGTTAGAAAAAAAAAGTTATAAAGTGAGACATAAAGTCATTTTAGTAGCCTTTGACAAGCCTACATTTAACAGCTTTTAGTCAAGATTTTACTAAATCTATAGACACTTTAGAAATAAAAGCCTGAATTGATGTTTCATAAAACCTCATCAATTTTTCCCTTTCTTTTCAATTAAAATTTCTCTTTTTGAAAGAAATTTAATATTCCTCAAATAAAAAAGCCTACATTTTAAATGAGAAATAGGATGTGGAGAGTATTAGTATGAATCAGAAACAAATTAAATGGTATGTAATGAAGAATTAGAATTAATTCAAGTGCCTATGGTACTGTGCTTTGAAAAATACGTATGAAGGATTCTGTGCAACAGACAAGAGCACTGCATCACAGTTTTCAGTACCAGACACTCTACTATCTGCCCCTCTCTCTTGCTGTCTCATAATCCCTCTGTTTCTCCTTTTATCAATCCTTCCATCCATTGATCTATCCATCTATTCATCAACCCATCTACTGTTTATTCGTTCACTTATTCCTTTGTCCATTCATCCATCCATCCATCTATTCATCCTTCCATCCATTCATCCATCCACCCATCAGTATTAGGCAAGATTCTCTAGAGAAACCAAACCAGTGAGAGAGAGAGAGACAGAGAGATATATTAATTTATTATGAAGAATTTATTCACATGATTATAGAGGCTGAGAAGTCTCATGACTTGTCCTCTGCAAGCTGGAGACCCAGGAAAGCTGGTGGTGGTGTTTCAGTCAGAATCTGAAGGCCTGAGAACCAGGAGAGCTGATGGTGTAAATGCCAGTTCGAGGGCAGGAGAAACAGATGGCCCAACTCAGGCAGTCAGGCAGAAAGAACACAAATCCTTCCTTCTTCAGCTTTCTGTTCTATTCAGGTTCTCAGTGAATTGGATGATGGCCACCTACGTTAAGAAGGTCACCAATTAAAATGCTGATCTCAACCAGGAACACCCTCACAGACACACCCAGAAATCATGTTTAATCTGGACACTCTGTAGCACGGACTATTGACACATGAAATTAACCATCACATCATCTACCCATTTATCAATGTATTTCTCTATCTTTAGTATGTTTTTTATCTGTCTACATGTGTTTTCATGCAAATAAAAGCCAGCTGCAGGGTTATTAAGTTTTGTCGACAGGGTGCCTGTGTAACAGCCTCACCACTTACTAGCAGGACAACTTTCATAAATTACTTTGTGTACCTCAGTCTCTAGCTGTAAAAAGGGAATAACCATAGCTGAGCTCATAGGGTTGTTGTGAAGGTAAAAACAAAAACAAAAACAAAAACAAACCCTACATGTAAAGCTTCTAAAACAGGGTTTAGCATAGAATAAGCATTCAGTGATGTTATCTATTAATAGTAGTGATCATTATTCCCTCCCTAATTCCTTTTAATCTGGCTTGCTTTGTTATTTCATGATAACTCTTATTATTCTTTCCTTCATTCAAAAATATTTATTGAGTATATACTTGGCATCTATTAATTGAACATTATATTTTTCTATTGGATATCTTGAATTTGAATCCAGATGACCTTTTTTTTTTTAAATTAACTGTATTGCATTTATTTTTGTTACTTTGAAGAGGCCACCTATGTTAATCCTATTTCTCATCTCTGAAATAGGAATAAGACTGTTTTTCCTGCCTGCCTCACGATTGTGAGGGTTCAACACTATAAAATATATGAGATATTTTGTAAAGTATAAAACTCAGTGGCAACAAGTGTCTTGTGATTATTTACACACTTCCTGCTTTCTCCTTTACTCCATAGGGATGGATTTGCTCAGTTTTACTATCTACTTATGGTGGATGCCTAGAAATCATCTCCAGTTGCCGATCCAGAAATTGTCATTGGTACCCCCATGTATAGTCTACATTTATATCATTTTCCCTATACACTAAACTTAATTTCCAAATCCAAAGAACATTCTATTTGCTATCATTGAACTTCCAGTTTCTTTAAGTCAAAAAATCCTGGAGTCAATTCAATGCAACAAAATAATTGAAAACATCATTTTCCTACTTGAATGACATCCATAATTTGCAGTCATCTACCAATTCTTCACGTTGACAGTCAAAGCTTATTATACTATGGATTGTGCTTTAAGGTTGTAGTCTTAGTTACCAATACTGTTCTATATGCCCTCGGCATTCCAAGAAGCTGGACAACTTGTATCATCATGCCTATGCTTTTTCCCTTCATGAGTTAACTTATTCTTATCCCATTTCTACTATGGCCCTTATTCTCTCTTAGTTAACAGACAAACTAAGTGAAAAAAAAAGTACCTTAGAAAATATATCACACATCATATACAGTTAAGAGATAATTTCTAAAAGTTTCTTTTAACTGTCACCTACCTATATGGAACCATTTTTCATTCTCTACAACTTGGTATGTTCTCTTTTCTTCAAAATCCTATGGTACTTTTCTATTTTTTTAAGAATTTACTCTAGTTTACTTTGCAACATAGTTATGTGTACATGTTTTGATATAACTACTGTTCATCAGAGCTGTGTCCTCTCGTTTTTGTGGTAAGAATCATAGCATCATATTCATAGTAAGACCTCAACGTAGATATACTTTGGAGACATTGCACATTCAGTTCCAGACCATTGCAATAAAGTGAATATTGCAATAAAGTGAGTCACACATTTTTGGTTTCCTAGTACATATAAAAATTATGTTTACATGATACTTTATTAAGTGTTCACACACAATATATGTACCTCAATTTAAAAATATGTTATTGCTAAAAAATGCTAATAATCATCTGAGCCTTCAGCTAGTTGTAACTTTTCTGTTGGTTGAAGATCTTGCCACCTCAATGGCAAGATGTTGATGGATGCTGACTGATTGGCGGTGGTTGCTAAAGTTTGGAGTTGCTGTGGCAATTTCTTAAAATAAGACAACAGTGAAGTTTGCCACATCACTTGACTCTTTTTTTCCATAGAAAATCTTCTACAGAAAACAGCATGTGATGCTGTTTGATACATCTTACCCATAGTAGAACCTCTTTCAAAATTGGAGTCAATACTCTCAACCCTGCCACTGCTTTATTAACTTAATTTATGCAATATTCTAAAATAATTTGTTATCATCTTAATGTTCATAGCGTCTTCATTAGGAGGCATAGATTCCATCTTAAGACACTGCTACCTCCTCCCATGAATTGTGAATGTTCTTAATGGAATATAAAATGGTAAATCCTCTCCAGATGGTTTTCTATTTATTTTGCCCATATCCATCAGAGGAATTACTCCCTATGGCAGCTATAGTCTTACAAAATGTATTTCTTAATCAATAAAACTTGAAAGTTGATATCACTCCTTGATCCAATGGCTGAAGAATAGATGTTGTGTTAGCAGGCATGAATACAACATTAATCTCCCTATACGTCTCCATCAGAGCTCTTGGCCAGTTACATTGTTAATGAGTAGTAATGTTTTGAAAGGAATCTTTTCTTCTAAACAGTAGATCTCAATAGTGGGCATAAAATTTTCAGTAAATCATTGTGTAAACAGATGTGTTGTCGTCTAGACGTAGTTGTTCCCTTTATAAAGCATAGGCAAAGTAGATTTAGCATCATTCTTAAGAACCTTAGAATTTTTGAAATGTTAAACGAGCACTGGCTTCAAATTAAGGTCACCAGCCACATTATCCCCTAACTAGTCAGCCTGTCCTTTGAAATTTAGAAACAAGGCACTGATTTCTCTTTAGCTATGAAATTTCTAGATGGCATCTTCTTCCAATATAAGGTTGTTTTGCCTACCCTGAAAATCTGTTAAGTGTAGCCACCTTCATCGGTGATCTTAGCTACATCTTCTGGGGATAACTTGCTGCTATCTTTTACATCAGCACTTGCTGCTTCACCTTGTACTTTCATGTTATAAAGATGATTTCTCTCCTTCATCCTCATGAAACAAGCTTTGTTAGCTTTGCATTTTTTTTTCTGGCAGCTTCCTCACCCCTTTCAGCCTTTATAGAACTGAAGGTATTGAGAACCTTGCTCTAGATTGGGCTTCAATTTAAGAGGATATTGTGGCTTGTTTTATTGTCTATCCAGACCACTAAAGCATTCTCCATATGGCAATCAGGCTGTTTTGCTTTTTGTATGTGTTTACTGGGGTGGCACTTTCAATTGTTTTTCAAGACCTTTTCCTTTGCATTCACAACTTGGCTGGCTGTTTGGCACAGGAGGCCTAGCTTTTGGCCTGTCTTAGCTTTTGACATGCTTTCCTTACTAAGTTTAATCACTCTAGATTTTGATTTAAAGTGAGAGATGTGACACTCTTCCTTTCACCTGAACACTTAGAGGCCATTGTAGGGCTACTAATTGGCCTAGTTTTAATATTATTGTGTCTCAGGGAATAGGGAGGCCCAAGGAGGAGGAGAGAAATGAGGAAATGGCTGGTCGGCAGAGCAGTCAGAACACACACACTTATTGATTAAGTTTACCATCTTGTATGGACAAGGTTTGTGACATTCCAAAACAATTATAATAGTAACATCAAAGATCATTGGTCACAGACATAATAATAATGACCAAGTCTGAAATATCGTGAGAATTAACGAAGTGTGACACAGAGACGCAAAGCGAGTACATGCTGTTGGGAAAACGGCGCTGATGGACTTGCCCAACACAGTGTTGCCACAAACTGTCAATTCAATTTAATTGTAAAAAGCACAATATCTGAGAAGTGAAGTAAAGTGAAGCACAATGAGATGAGGTATGCCTGCATGTACTTCTCAAGGAAAGTTGGGCTGCATGGGAATATCTCGGTATAATAATTGGGGAAGCAAACAAATATGTCATATTTTCTTGGTGATTACATAGTCCAGGAGAGAGTTTCAGCTGTTCTCTCTTTGTCCATACCAAGCAATGTACACTGCACATTTTTCAGTGTAAGCCCTTCTTCTCATAGCCAATACTGCAGGAGGTTTGTTTTTTTTTTTTTCCCCTATCTTTTTTTCATGCGTTGACAACTGTGAATGTTTCCAGTTCTGGGACCTCTTATCAATGTTCACAAAGCCTGCTATCCTTAGTTTGATCCAATTCAAAGTCAGAAGAGCTTGGATAATGTTCTGCCTGATTCTACTACTTACTCACTTGTGGATTTGGTAGCATCCACATCCACATCTATTTCTTTATCTATAAACTAGGAGTAATTCTTGCCCTGCCTAACACTGAAACTTGTGTTTGTGTATGCCAATACACATAAAAGCACTCTCATTTAAACCCCTCAGCTGATCTACCACCTTCTCATAGCAATTATTTGTTTGTCAGATGCTCAGCTGTAATTAACCCAGTATGTAGGCTAACTTATACAATCTTTGCTCTGCTGACATTTACTGAATACTGGCTACACGTGAGCCTTGACCATCTGTGATTTACTGTCTTTTAAATGAGGGACCTAGAGTTGTATAAGATAAGATTCATGGCCTATGGGAACTCACATAAAGTAAGAGAGACAGACATATCAACAAGTTTAATAAAAGTGATAAGTATTTTAGGGAATTTTATATAGAGTGCTGTGGTGAACAATATAAGGAGTTAGAAAAGTTTTTAAAATGAAGATGTTGAACTGGATCTTTGCCATGGCATTCTGCTCTTCTAGATTTTCCTCCACTTTTCCTCCATTAAGTCACTTGCATCACATACTTCAAATTTCAGCTTTCTCCCAAATCTTCTCAGATTACTGTATCTTCATGTTTTCTAGTATTTTGTACTCAAATTTGCATTACATTGCATTCCCTTCTAAAACACTTCCTTCTAAAGTGTTTTTTAGTTATTGAATAGTATAAATCTTATCAGCAGAGACAAAATACTAAATTTATTTTCTACTCTTCCTTCTTACTATTTGGCAAAATAACTGGCATCCTCTGTTGGACCTTTAAATGATGATGCTCTGTCTTCTTTCTGGACTCCCTCTCTCTTTCTCTCTACCCTTACCCTGACAATACTGTGATAATTATCCTTAAATGTGTATCTTCAGCCAAGATCTATCTTCTGAGTTCCGGATGCTCCTGACTTTACACCTCAGCCTGGATGCGTGAAGTCTGCATAAATGACACGTCTGTCTCCGATGAGTCGACGAACACCTGGGTCCGTAGTCTTGTGTCGAATTGGGTACAACCACAAGGGCACATGTGGAGTGGTTTTAAGGAGCAGAGTTTAATAGGCGAGAAAGAAGGAAGAAGCTCCCCATACAGAGACAGTGGGAGGGGGGCTCTAGAGCCTAGAGAGGAAACCCCATGTTCAGAAGAAAAGTGGCTGCTTATGTGAGGAGGCTGGAGGAAGTGGTGTCTGATTGCATAGGGCTCAGGGGATTGGTTCAGGCGTGTCCTTTAGGTAGCCCACGAAAAAGCTGGCCCTCCCACCCTAGCCTTTTAATATGCAAATGCAGGGCGCCATGATGTTCTACACAGGTGGAGATATGTGGGGGAAGCCATGTTGCCAGGCACATGTGTGGGCCAGGAAGAAGGCTGGAATCGCCATGTTTGGGTGGAGCCAGTTTCTAATGGCTGGTATTTGCATATCAAAGGTTGCCTGCCCTGCTCTAAGAGCCTGGGCTTTCCTCTACACAAGAATCGTTTCTGGGGCTGCTTTAAAAGAAGCAAAAACTTCCCAAGGACTCCTTTGCCTCTTTATCTGCCTAAAATGATTTCTTAATAACTCCTAAAATATTACAAACTGAGTAAATCCAAAAAGAAACATATGCCCTCCCACCACTGTGTGCCCCAGCATGCCCTGGCCAGGAATCTGCTCTCCCTCAAGGTGCTACTTACCAGTAAATGCACGTGATTGCTCCAGAGAGAAGCCTAGGAGACCCCTCTCCCCTCCCTCTCATCCCTTATTTCCGAATACTATGTCCTATTAAATATATTCTGTTTGCCTCTATTAATCTTATCAACTGCTATTACTCAAAGCAGTTGATAATGACATCTTTTTAGTTCTCAGACTTGCAAATCAAACCTTAACTATTATATCTGTGTACTTTTCCTCCTCTGCAGGGAGTCATCAAAGCATTAGAGTCAGGTGATCATTTACTTGATAGGCCTACAGGGTGTCAGCAATGGATTTGAGATATACCTAATGGCTATAATCATCTCACTGGCCCACCAAACTTAAGCAATTAAATATACATGTACATTTTTCCTGCATATAATCAGTTTTTTACATGTGTGTTATAACATTGAAAAATTAACGTCTTAGGTGAAGCATTTTCTGCAGTGATGAAATTTTTCTATTGTAAATGATGCATGTCTCTACTTTCTTAAACAAAATATCCTGAACATAATAATTCAACATTTCCTTGAAGAGTCAAAATTGACATTTTGGATATCAGTTATTTCATTACTGTACAACATGTCGATGCCTTCTGTTTAGGTGTGTAGGCCTGTTGCCTGTTCACTAAATGACCCGATACACTTATACCTTTAAAGTTTGTGCTTTTATTTTTATCATTTTTATATCAGACTCAATGTGTCTTTGTAAAATTACATGTTCCTAAAGAGCTGGATCTATCAAGTTTTCTTCACACAGCTCTTAGCACAGAGCTTGCCTAAGTAAGTTAGGGGATGACTCTTAAAGGTAAAACTATTTTAAACCATGAAGTTTTATTTATTTATTATTTTATTTTATTTTTTTGAGATGGAATCTCACTCTGTTGCCCAAGCTGGAGTGCAGTGGCTCGATCTCAGCTCACTACAACCTCCGCCTCTGGGGCTCCAAGGATTCTCCTGCTTCAGCCTCCTGAGTAGCTGGGATTACAGGTGCCTGCCACCATGCTGGGCTAATTTTTGTATTTTTAGTAGAGACAGGGTTTCACCATATTGACCAGGGGCTGGTCTGGAACTCCTGACCTCAAGTGATCTGCCTACCTCAGCCTCCTAAAGTGCTGGGATTACAGGCATGAGCCCCCACACACAACCTAAACCATGACTTTTTAAAAAAAATTCCATTTTGAGGGAAAAGGAGAAAGCTAATCAAGCTAATATAAGTTAATACCTTCCTATTTACCTTTTTTGTATATGGAGTTAGATCTTATGAAATGTTTTTTAATCCATAGCATATTTGTACCAATAAAAGAAAGATTTGCAAGGAATAACTTTCCCAATTATAGATAATTTGAAGAATCCTACTGATTAGAAAACTACTTTATGTAGGCTTAAATATATCTGGATGCCACTGCTTCCTCTTCCCATCCCCCTTTCACATGCTGTCCTTAACATTTGTGCTGGAGAAACAGGTGAATGTTAAAGAGCCCATTCAAACTGAACTGATACACATTTTGCTCCAGGGCCAAGGGGAAAAACAAACACTTATTTCACTGGAAGCAGGATGGCTTGCTGGGATTTCATCCCCTTAGTGCATTGTTGCCCTTCATTTTCTAAAGGTAAATACATCAGTGTCCATTGGGATGGCTTCACGTCTCCATTTGGCACCTAAACTAACATAATTTCCCTTCCTCATCTTCTTTGTCATCAAGCTACAGAAACCACCATTGCAAATGATAACTGAGACGGTGAAAGAGATCTGATCTAAGCAACTCCTGTTTTATTTTTTTGTTTTTGTTTTTGTTTTTATACAGTCTTGCTCTGTCGCCCAAGCTGGAGTGCAGTGGCTCTATCTCGGCTCACTACAAACTCCGCCTCCCAGGTTCCAGTGATTCTTTTGCCTCAGCCTATCGAGTAGCTGGGATTACAGGCATGCGACACCACGCCAAGCCAATTTTTGTATTATTAGTAGAGAGGGAGTTTCATCATGTTGTCCAGGCTGGTCTTGAACTCCTGACCTCAGGTGATCCACCCGCCTTGGCCTCCCAAAGTGCTGGGATTACAGGCGTGAGCTACCGCACCCAGCCATCTTGCTTATAACCTCCAAACTGTTCTTGTTCATTCTTGGGTGTAGGGTGAACTAACTTTAGAAGGAACTTAGTTTATAATTTAAAAGAAAGATAACCCTTTGCCAAAACAAACTTTGCCTGGAGACCAGCATGCCTTTGTAAGACTGACAAATTAGCCACAAGATTAGAAATTATGGTTTAGGAGTCATGTAGCTGGAGGCTACAGGATTCTAACCCTCCTGAAACTGCTCCTAAGATCAGTGCTTGAGATATTTTGCAGACCCTGAACTTGATGGATCAGCTGGCACCACCCAGATTGATAAACTGGCTCATCTGATCTTGTGGCTCCCACCCAGGAACTGACTCAGCAGAAGACAACTTCCGCTTTCTACGATTTCATCTCTGACTTGACCAATCAGCCCAGCAGGCTCACTGGCTTCCCCTACACACCAAGTTGTCCTTAAAAGCTCTGATCCCCAAATGCTCGGGTAATAATTTGAGTAACAACAAAATAATTACTCAAATAATTTGAGTACTAATAAAACTCTGGTCTCCCACACAGTTGGCTCTGTGTGAATTTTTCTTTTTCTATTGCAATTCCCCTAGCTTGAGAAATTAGCTCTGCCTAGGCAGCAGGCAGGGTGAACCCACTGGGCAGTTACACTACACGTGAATTAGGATGTGGCAGCCCTGGAAATGGTCTTGCCCCAAGCTTAGTGAAGGTGCGTCCCCTTAATGGTGCACTAATTCTAAATATATCAGTAGGATTGCTGCTTACTGGCCATCTTTCTTGGAACAACCCTAGAGAAAGGTTCTCTATACCATGGAGATAGAATTTTCCTGGCTACAGCCACAGCAAGAAAAGCTACAACCCAGTGTAGACTCAGCTTGCTCACCATGTGTTGGTCATCGGATATTCAATCTAAGAGACTTACGTAGGTAAAATAGACAGAGTCACCAGCCAACATATTATACTCCACATCAGCAGCAGGGGCAAGCTCTGACAGACTGGAAAAAAAAAATGCAAGCCTCATTTGTCAAGCTCCTTTTACTCCTGACATCCTTTTCCTTCTTCCCACCCCCAACCAAACACATTTCATCTTAGATTTCATTTTTAAAATATGGTTACGACATGAGTGGTTGCAAGCAAAAATAACAGGGATTTGAACAAAGAAAACTGACAAAAAGTACCCTGGGACAAGTTTGCCTGAAATATAAATTGTTTTTATGGGCACAGACCAGCTTTCTTGCTGGTCTCGAGCTGTCACTTTGGGTTATTTTTATTGTAGTCACTGAGGATGTTGGCTCAAAAGCAAGCAACTAAGAATGAATGAAGCAGAGAAGGAGAGTGGCAGTGAAAGTCCCTGGATAGCTCAGAACCAGCCACACACACAGGGGAGTATTTCCCCAGCTCCCCTAGACCCACACACATGCCAGCTTGCATACACACACATACACATGTGCCCCACATTCCTACATGATATACACGTTCCAAAGTCTCATTTTTCTTTCCTCAAATGTACGAGATGAAGGATCAAAGCCAGAAAGTTTCTATGAGTTCTCAGCTGTGAACAGAGAGAGAAATCAAAATCTTTTTTCTCTCTGCAGTCTTACTTTGAGTTAAAAGAGATGGATGATGTTCAGCTCTTCATCTAAGTATCTTGAACTCTCCTCTTCTGAATTTTCCTCCTGTACCTATTGGTCATCATTAGTGTGCTTTACCTTCGACTGCAGGGTAGAGTGGTGCCAAACCTACTCCATTAATCAAGCAACAGATGGAGAATTAAAGCCTGTGAGACTGGAAAGCTGGAATTCTTTCTTTCTGTCCCCTGAGATTTATGAACAGTACCCAGAGGCCAGAGTTATTGAGAGAGGATCGTGTACTAATAAGCTTTAGAAATGGTGGCTCTTCCTGTGTGTTTGTGTGTAGTTTGATGTGTTTAAACAGCTGAGCAGAAAATTGACTCTGTATTTTCCAAAGTACTTTGCAAAACATGTCTTAAATATAAGCTTTGTTTAACATACCAGTGGTATTCTAATACCAGTGCCTAGCGAACACTCTTCATTCCCTGATGTGCTTTTGAATCTAACTTAATGCTATAGCTGGGAGTGCCTGTTTAATATTTATGAAGACTCACAATGTGTTAAGTACCAAATGAGGCTGACAAGAGTAAATGTTCAAGGATGACTTCATTTTGTTTAATTCCTAGGAAGCAGGAGTGAAATGTATGCGTCACTGGTTAGGAACATGTCTCAGCAGACATTATTCTATAAGGACATTTGACTGAGCCTAACCAAAGGCTGATAGTGGTCATAGGATCCACCAAAATCAGGTATCCCCATCTCTTTACAAAGGCATAGATCTTAAGTGTACAGCTCTATGGTTTTTACATGCATATATGCACCCAAGAAACCATACCCAGTGAAGACAGGGAGAGAATTTATCACCATATAAGCTGTCTTATGCCCTTTTCCTACCACTTCCTCCCACTTCCCACACCTAAACACTTTCTCAGTTCTACAACCATAGATTGACTTTGTTGATTTATGAAATTCATATAAATGGAATCAATCAGTATATGCTTCTGTGTGTCTGCTTTCATTCACTCAATATGTTTTTAACAACAACAACAAATAATAATATGGGAATTCCTTTATTCCTTTGTCCTGCTTCCTATGGGTTCTACTTTTTTTTTCTTTTTTAGAGACAGAGTTTTACTCTGTCACCCAGGCTAGAGTGCAGTGGCATGAACATAGCTCGCTGCAGGCTCAAACTCCTGGGCTCAAGCGATCCTCCTGCGTCAGCCTTCTGAGTAGCTGGCACTGCAGGAGTTCCACTTTTGTCTCTTATATTGTTTCTCCATGATCCACGGATTCTCTTCTTTGTCCATGCAGTTTTATGTTCCTACACCCTTCTGCACGCTATATTTCATTTCTTTATTGTTATTTGTAGAAAATACTTGATTTCATGGTCTGCAGTTGCTCCAAGTTGCACTTTATGGCATCTTCATCAGTTCTTGCGTATAGTTGAAATACTGAAGCATTCTCCATCAGCTTTTGATTGCCAGCTTGACTCAGATACCTAGGGAGTGTCTTCATTTTTGGTGGCTCCTTGCCCTGAGGTCCCTCTGTTTTCTGAAGTAAGAATAGGTAGAATTATATAGATCACATTGTGTTTGCCTAAGGGAAACTACTTCCAAGTTGAATACTACTTCCATAGTTGAGTGCCACCTAAAAAGTATGTCTACTCCTGTGCACAGGTCATTTTTAAAAAAATTATATTATCTCAGTGCGTTGAAATCCACATCCTTCCCATCATTTTAACCTTTGACTTTGCTGTCAGGCCTATTTTGGTGGGTAAACATGCTTGGATGACTTCGTAAGATTTTTGCATAAGCTACAACTGTGCTGAATAAGTGGGGCGGTAAGTAGGTCTTTGGGTGGGTGAGCTGATACTTTGCACTTCACATCAATGTACATCTGATTCTGTGCTCACAGCAACATGCCTCCATGCAGAATTCAGTTGTGCACTGACTCTGAAAAGTCATACTAACTGATATTCAATGGGGAACCTCCTGATACGCTTTATGGATATCATGCAAACTTGCTCTCAGGCCTTGTAATCATCCTGAATTCTAGAACCATCTTTTCTTCACTACACTAAGAGAAAGGTGCTTTAAGGCTCATGGACTCATATCACACTGTGAATCACCGCTTTGGTAGCCAGTCAAGTAGCAACATCTAAAATGATCCTTGCATACATCTCAGAAGGATAGTCAAGACTCATGTTTATTCAGATGCCCAGTACTTGCACAGGCAATTTTATCTCATATTTTCTTGCCTTATAAGTATTTCCATAGACACCCTTGTTTATGCTACTTGGATTTTCCCTGGGCTGACCTGTCAAAAGCAATTCAACAGAAAGACAGCACTCACTCTGTCTTTAGCATGAAGAAGGAACAATTGTTAAGCTTTAAAGATAAAGAATTTAATGTGCTAAGAGGGAGCAAAGGTGATGACGTTTGCAATACAAATTCAGTGTAAATATGGCTTTTCATTCCCACCTCTTCGGATAAAGTGGCAGAGATGCTAGAAAATCTGACAGCATACTTATGGGGTAAATGTCATAACCTGTTCAAAAGCCTTTCAAGAAATACAGAGTGTAATCCCTAACTTTGGGAAACTGGTCTCTAAACAGTCTGATTCTTTTTGTTCTTCCTTTATTTTCTCAGTCCCTCTATCCCTCCCCCACACCCTCCCTCCCTTTGCCGCTCCATCCTTCTCTCTCCATTTCACTCTTTTTCTCTCCTCCTCTCTGCCTTTCTTTCTTTTCCTTTCTTCTTCACTTTATTTCTTTCATTATTTGGGTGTACCTAGTGTGTTCCAAGTATCTTTCTAGCCTTTGTCAATGATCACATTGTCACTGGTCATAAGACAAAGACCCAGTCCTCATGGAACCTGCTTTTCCCCCTCTTTTCCTTCTCCTGCTTTTTTCTCTCTTTCTGATTGATTTCATGTCATGCCATTGAACTAAAACTAGAGTAGCTAATAGTAGAGATAGGGAAGCTATCTTTCTTGATGTTTACATTTCAAAAGGCTGTTTCCCAGGTCCTTGAGAAAGACATTCTGACAGGAGACTGGGAGAAGATTTCAGAGACAGAGAAAGAATTTGTAATTATAAGTTTCCTAAAGTAAATTATCTAAGAAAAGAAGGGTTACGTTCTATAGTCCGGAAGAAACATGTCTAAAATTTATTCAAGGTGAAGGACTATTAAGTCTGTATTGGCCAATAGTCATCCATTTAATTTGAGTTCTTGATCTGCTTCCCTAAATACCTGTTGGTTTTGTGAGGAAGGGATATAACTTTAGTTTCTCCTTTCCCTGGGAGTGGTTTTGTTTTCCTCTCTGCTTACCACCCTCCTGCCCTTCTCGCTTAGTGCACCTTCGGTTTCCCTTAGGAACATGCTCTACATCCTGCCAAACTCCAAGGGTCCATGGATTTATGAGTTCATCTCTCACCTGACTTTCTTTGTAAAATAATGTGAAGCAGCCCAATCTCATTACTTCCAGCCTTTAGAGAGTCTGAATTTAGGTTATAGTTTCCTAGAGAACAAAGACCATGTTGTGATTGAGTGCCAATTTGAATAGATAAATGGGTTGGTGAGCCTCCCTTTGCCCCAGCAAAGTAGCACTCATTCTGTGACTCAGTGACAAGTCAGCTGACAATGAGAAATGAAGATAATGGGGAATGTGTGCCTGTCTAAACAATAGACGGCAGAGTAGTCTGTTCCTAGGCATTCTTTGAAATCTGAATATTCACTGTGTGCGTATGTTAAATGTCAAGTATAATTCACTCAAAATTTCAGCTCCAAAGAAAACAAAAAAGCAAGTGTTGGAATCTACAGGAAACAATGGGGAAGGTAACCTATAGAGGTAAGGAGACTCTGGAAGACTTGAGGAAGTTTGAGGAAAGTAAAAATGTTAAATGTATAAAAAAGACAAGACAAGTTCCTATAAACATAAACCAAACTGAGAACAACGTCTAAAGAACCTGTAGAAAAGGATCTTGCAGTGGCCAAGGATTGAAGCCTGTGCAGAAAGTTCAGCTTACTAGGTGTCAGACCCAGAGATCCCTCTGACCTTCATCATAGAGGAAGCTGTAAATCTGTAGTGCTTTGTGATTCTAAGGAGCAGCTACTTGCCTAATTGTGAGGAGAAAAAAAGGAAAAACAATTGACAGAAGCTCATGGAGAAAGTCTACTAACAAAAGATTTAGCTAGTACTGAGGAGGGAAGGAAAGCAGAAAAAGTATGCTTGCAGCACTAGACTCTGTTTATCTTATTTACCTGGCACCTTGAGTTCCCAGGTAGGAGTTCAATGGCTGGGTTAATGGGAGGAACAAATTGTTGATTTATGGTGCACGCGCTTCGCAAAAGTAGAATAACCGTTGACCTGTTGTCTTAGTGAGTTCAGGCTGTTTTAACAAAATAGCCACAGGCTGGGTGGCTTAACCCACAGAAATTGATTTCTCACAAGTTTCAGAGGCTGGGAAGTCGGAGATCAAGGCACCAACATGGTCAGTTTTTGGTGAGGGCACTCTTTGTGGCTTTAGATGACCGGCCACATTCTCACTGTGTCCTCATGTGAGGGAGAGAGAGCAAACTCTAGTTTTTTCTTCTTTTTACATGAACATTAATCCCATCATGGTGGCCCCACCCTCATGAGCTCATCTGAAATGAATTCCTTTCTGAAGGCCCCACTTCCAAATCACATTGAGGGGAGAGCTTCAACACAGGCCTTTTGGAAAGACACACACATTCAGTTCATATCACCTGTTAAAGTAAGCACAATAGGCTAATCTATTGAATTAGGTGGCCAGGGCCCAGGCATTCTCTTGCTGTCAGGAATAAATGGTGGTGAAAACAGTCATTCTTTAATGATGCTGCTTCTTGTTCATCATGGATGGGGAGAGGGTTGGGGGTTGCTCAGTTCAGGTCATCATATCTGCTCACATTATGTTGAAACCCTTTTTGCCTTTGATAATGTGCTTCTCAGATATCCCTGTGTAGTTTCTTGACTTTTCAGTTACTCTTAGATATAAAAACAGTGTATCGGCCCGGCACGGTGGCTCACACCTGTAATCCTGGCACTTTGGGAGGCCAAGGTGATGGATCACCTCAGGTCAGGAGTTCGAGACCAGGCTGGCCAACATGGCAAAAACCCATCTCTACTGAAAATACAAAAATTAGCCGGTCATGGTGGTAGGCACCTGTAATCCCAGCTACTCGGGAGCTGAGGCATGAGAATTGCTTGAACCTGGGAGGAGGAGGTTGCAGTAAGCCATGATTGCGCCACTGCACTCCAACCTGGTGACAGAGTGAACTACGTCTCAAAACAATTAAGTAAAAATAAATAAATAAATACAGTGTATGTTGGCCATGAACATTTACATTCATTCCTTTAAAAACTTTAAACTCAAAGCTTTCATCCTTTCTCTGCAGAGGTCAGATTTGTGGATCCTGCTGACAGCTGTTGGAAGGCGGTGATGTGGAATTCTCTTCTTTGTCACAGCCATTTGATTGGGATGAAGAGGGGAGAAAAACAAAAATAAATGTATTTGCGCCTCAATACAGTGAGTGCCTGTTCTCTTCTGGGCTGGCTACATTTGCTCTGCCTCTGTGTGATCAGCCCTATTTCGCTGGTGATGAGATGTTTGTCCCCTCTCTCCTGGGCGGGGTTTACTTTTCTAACACTGAGAGGCCAAGCCCCTTGCTCCTGGGGTCTTATATTATTCAGCTCTCTTGGGAGCTACTTTTGAGGCCTTTGAGCCTCTCTGCCTTTTCTAGGTTTTCTTTGCCTAAATTAAGCACTCTCTTAGCATTTGCTCTCTACTCTCCAACTTCCCGAACCCTGCCCTCTCTCCCCGATGCATCTAGATTGGAGCATGTGCTCTGCCGGTTCTGTGACTCATAATTTTCAGGCAAGAAACAAATGATCTGTTGCTTACACAGTGGGGATAGTTTGGGCACCCTGTCATCTACAAGAAGAGGGAGAAATACCCCTATTTGGTGTGCCATAAACTCTATATTCACTCGAAATACAAACTCTTGGAATCACCCCAAGACTCTGTAACAGGACCCAGTGGTGGATATTCAGAGGGCTGGAGCAGCAGGACTGTAACAGCTGCTTTGCTAAAACGGCACCTTTCAGGGACTGTTGTGAAGATTATGGAATGAGGGATGCTTTGCAACCATACCTCCTTTTATTCTCAACTGTAGTGTCTGGTTGACAATTAATGAAATATAATATATGGAAAGTATATATTTGTATATGTTTTTATGTAATATATGTCTATATTTTATAATATACTATATATGTATATATTTTTATTATGTATATATGAGAGAATATGGAAAGTATATATACGTGTGTATATATAAAATACAGAAATATATTTACTTTTTTTACTTTAAAGGCAATCTATGTTTCCATGATTATAACTGGCGTATGTAGGGGCTAGAGTGTAAGAATTTTATATTGATAGAAACATTGTTGCCGTAAATACAAACTACTATTTTGCTGGTTTAAAGCATTAGTTTCAACACACTCCATGATGTATTTTTGACAACTTGGACAAATTTTACAGTGAACTGTGAGGACTCTAGATATGAGCGTTTCATGTTTTTCTGTGAGGCATTGATTGATGGCTCCTAAAAATAGAATACTAAGGAGAGAAGATGTCAAAAGTCATCCAGACTAGCCCCCTGCTTTTAAGTGCTTAAATTGAGACTGATTGCAGTCTAAACTTCTCCTTCTTCTTTAAAATCACTCTATAATGGAGCCCCCACAACCTTCTTTGGTGTTGGTTCACGCGAGCATTTTTTTCTAATACCTAATGCAAATCTTTCTTCCTGTGGTGCAAACGTACTTTTTATTTTTATTTTATTTATTTATTTATTTTGCAGTTTTAGCTCACAGTCTATTGCTGCAGCTCTTTGACTTTTCCTTTATATTTGATGTCAGTGGGGATAAAAGTAAACATGTGAATTCCCCTCTGACCTAATATTGTGCCCGGAGGCCTCAGGCAACTTCCAAACCCTGTGGAAACTCAGAGAGAATGGCAGAGGGCTGGAAGGCCGATGATCCCTCCTCCCTCGAGAGCCAGGGAAGGAAAAAGGGAAACTTGCGTGGGAGGGGAGGAAAAGGGGATAGACAGAGGCAGAAGGGCACACAGGGAGAAATCAGTGGAGCACGTGAAGTCTCAAGACCCTGTGAAGAGGCCGTCCTGCAGTGAGACCAGCACTTCTTTACCTTTACCTAGAAAGTGCTGCTGGGGGCTGAACCCACCTGAAACTTCCACAGCACCTCCCCTTCCTAACTCATTCAGTGATAGTTTCTAATCATCCTTTCCAAAAGAAGAGGTACCAGTTGTAGGCAGCCCGTCCGCTGGCCTTTTTCACAGGTAGGATGTGTGGGTATGCATGTTTAATGTACGGAGAGCAGAGAGAGAAAAGAATGGGACCTGTTGGGGACTGTAGTGGAGAAGCAGGCTAACTGTATGAAGTGGGGGGGATGAATAGAAAGATTAAAATAGGGTTCCAAAGGACAACATCTTTCATACGTGAATATGAGTAAAGAGAACTTATATATTTTTTTATTTTTTTATTTTTTGGAGACGGAGTTTCACTTTTGTTGCCCAGGCTGGAGTGCAATGGCACGATCTCGGCTCACCACAACCTCCGCCTTCTGGGTTCAAGTGATTC
The DNA here is from genome assembly GCF_003255815.1 of Theropithecus gelada. Taxonomy (NCBI): domain Eukaryota; kingdom Metazoa; phylum Chordata; class Mammalia; order Primates; family Cercopithecidae; genus Theropithecus; species Theropithecus gelada. The sequence goes on from NC_037686.1 coordinate 56,989,519, forward strand.
TCCTGCCTCAGCCTCCCAAGTAGCTGGGATTACAGGCATGCACCACTACACCCGGCTCATTTTGTATTTTTAGTAGAGACGGGGTTTCTCCATGTTGGTCAGGCTGGTCTTGAACTCCTAGTGACCCACCTGCCTCGGCCTCCCAAAGTGCTGGGATTACAGGCGTGAGCCACTGTGCTGGGTGAGAACTTATAGACTTACAGATCAAATTACTTTTTGGTAGCCTTACCTAGTTTTGGTCATTTAAAAAACGGTCATTAATATTCTTCTATTGAGTTAATGGAAAGTTTTAACACTGTATTTTTAATATCTTAATACAACTACCTACTTTCTCTCTGGCAAGCTAAGACGCATTTATGTCAGCCCAACATGGAAATTTGATTACATTTGCTTCCAAAAAAAAAAAAAAATACTCACATGGCTGAAGAGTGCTCCACTGTTCTTTTCTTTCCTTTTTCTACTTCTCTTTCTTTTATGTGTGTGTGCGTGTATGTGTGTTTCATTCTGCCAGTGTTATTTCCTTAATAGAAGGAAAGCTGAATATAAAGAAGAAATGACCATTTCTTCACCATTTAATAGTTTAGAATCATGTATACCTAATGAAAGAATGAATCTAGATTACTTTTCCCTAAAATTGTAACTTTCTACCCCAAGTTCTTTTTTTTTTATATTAAAGAGAAAAGAAGCTAGAGCAAGGAACCCCTAGTGTATTAAACTTTTATTATTTCCAGACAAGGCAAAATTACAACTCCGATTTCTATTGCACTAGGTAGAATTTAAGACCTCTATGCCTACATTTTTAAAAGGTTAGGAAGAACTGTACACAGCTGACATTTCAGTGTATGATCAAAGTGTTCCTCAATCTTAAATATATACTTTAAATGTGTCAGACACACCATCACCTGCTCACTGTAGCATATAAACTTTCCCACATACCACCTGACATTTCCTGACCGAGTGATTTCATTGTTCAGTGTGTCCTACTTTCTGCTTGTCAAGCCTCTCTATATAGCATGATGTCTGTCTAAGGAGGACCTGTTTCACACTGGTAACAGATTATATCTGTACTTCTCTTTCAGATTCCCCTATCATTTTTAGATATTTTAGGTGATTGTCATCACCCTTTCTTTGGTGGCCAAAATGGGGGGCAAGAATCCAACTTTTGCAACATCGTAAGTTTAGCGCAACAAACGGCAATATTTTCTGCCATATCGTGCCTGATCTGACAGTGTATTTGAAAATTCTGGGAATTAACTGTGATGTGCAATTACTAGTGGTGCTTTTATTTCCAAATCAAGTTGTCAAAATCAGCAAGGAGTATCTAAGAGACAGGACAAAATGCTGTAAGGAAGGAAATCACAAGGTCATGTGTGTTTTTAAAAGTCTAGGTAGCCCGGACGATTTGGGGTAAATGCACTAATAATCTCCTTTGGAATTGAAGATGTCAAAACAATATGATGGGCTGAGACTGCTGGAGACTTAGATGCGTAGAAATCCAACAATTCTTATGGAGTAAGTATTATTTTATGTACAAACTACTTTCTTTTGGTGAAATAATTAAAAAAGATGGTTGTGAAATAATGTAGGTGCAAATGTCTTTGGTATTGTTTCTTTTCCGGGGTGAGGTTATTTTGCTTCAATTGCACATGAATTACTGAACGTTATTTCAATGATTTCTATTCTATTTTATGGTCAGTCCAATGATACCTTTTGTTGTTTTTAAACTTGTAAGAGATAGGCAGCTCAACTGAGGAAGCACCACTAAGAAGAGTGTACTGTTTGTTGGAAAGAATCACTGAGGAAGAGAGTGGAAAATCGAGAACCCTAGAGAGGCGCCCATGTGTCATGTGCAGCCTCTACTGAGCTGTAAGAGGCCTAGCTTCTCTTTGCTTTCTTCTTTCTCTCTCACCTGGAAGCCCAATGTCCAACTAGGAAGATGTTCGGTTTAGGAAAAGGGAAATTTACTTCAACAAACATTTACTAAGGGGCTGCCCTGTGAAAACACAGTTATAGTTTATAGGTGGTTAAGAGACAGTTTACTGAGCTGCAGGCATTATCTACAGAGCCTAAAATCTAGGATGTTGATTATATTTTACATATGCGTGTGCAGACATGTGCTCATGGGTTATATGCAAACAGCCACACATTTGTACTAAAGCATTAAATAAGGTTAATAGAAGAAGAGCACACATTCATTTTAGCTTTGAAAATGATCATTGGCCGGGTGCGGTGGCTCACGCCTGTAATCCCAGCACTTTGGGAGGCCGAGGTGGGCGGATCACGAGGTCAGGAGATCGAGACCATCCTGGCGAACACGGTGAAACCCCGTCTCTACTAAAAATACAAAAAAATTAGCCTTAGCTGGGCGTGGTGGCGGGCGCCTGTAGTCCCAGCTACTCGGGAGGCTGAGGCAGGAGAATGGCGTGAACCCGGGAGGTGGAGCTTGCAGTGAGCAGAGATCTGGCCACTGCACTCCAGCCTGGGCGACAGAGTGAGACTCCCTCTCAAAAAAAAAAAAAAGAAAAGAAAAAAGAAAAGAAAATGATCCGAGGTTTATCCTGCTTCTTGTTCCCTGTTTCTAGCAGTGGATTATGGAATAGGAAGACTGACATCCAATTGTGGGTACAGGAACCACAAATTCCTCCACATGAGTCAATAAGGATGATGATGAGAGGGTCCACTCATAATTTTTCCCCTTGTTTGTTGATTGTTTATATTTTAGCTTTTGAGGGATATGGAGTCAGTATAATAAGGTTTATTTAATGTATACCATGTCTTAAACTATAGCAACTCAACCCCTCAGGGTATTAACTCTTGAACTGAGCTGTGAGAGGCCAGTCCATTGGTTTTAGACACCAGCAGCTTCCGCATGATAGTGTGTACTAGTCCATTCTCATGCTGCTATAAGGACATACCCGAGACTGGGTAATTTATAAAGGAAAGAGGTTTAATGGACTTACAGTTCCACATGACTAGGGAGGCCTCACAATCATGGCAGGAGGCGAAGGAGGGGCAAAGTCACGTCTTACCTGGTGGCAGGCAAGAGAGCTTGTGCACGGGAAATTGCCCTCTATAAAACCGTCAGATTTTGTGAGTCTTACTCACTCTCATGAGAATAGCACGGGAAAGACCTGCCCCAGGAATCAGTTACCTCCTACCAGGATCCTCCCACAACACGTAGGGATTGTGGGAGCTACAATCCAAGATGAGATTTGGGTGGGGACACAGCCAAACCATATCACAGTGCATAAGAAAACTAAAGGATCACATGTTCATGTGGCCATTATCACTTCTTTGACAGAAAGTGGGTTCTTGGTCTTAGGGCATAATTTACAGGCTCTGATATCAAGAAGTCGCATAGTTTTTGAGCCCTTGCAGAGACACTGCAGACTGGGGGGAGGGGGAAAGGGGTGGGAACAAAACCCTAGCAAGAGTGCATCAGCACCTCTTCCAGGGTGGAAGGTGCTCTTATAATCAATTTGCTACCAAGTGGCTGACTAGTCTCCTTGAGGACTCAGAATTAGTCTCTGCTGATTACAGGTCAAATATTCATCAGTGGTAGAGGCTTTGTAGATAGACAGCTTATCTCCATCAAGCCATACATACCCATCCACGCTGCCCCTGTGACGATTCTGTCCCTGGGTCCTGGAGTGGCCGAGGATAGAGGTCAGCTGATATCACTGGATGGATAATTTTGTGTTTTCTGATTGTTCAGTTTTCATTGGTGGTAAGTGTTCTATGGACATCGATGTGAGACCTTAAGATCTACATACTTTGCACCAAATCCCATGGGTCCATTCAAAGGCCTCTTCCACCAGCATCCTTGTTCTTGCTCTTACAATATTCCTCCTTCAATGATGCCTCTCACCTTCCAGAATGTTTGCTTTTGGCCAGGAGTTTGTATATATCCTTACCTCAGACTATTTCTTCCTCTATCTGAAGTTGAAGAATAAAAGTATTCCTCCAGGCTCTGCCCACAGGGCCAGTTTCCCCTTGCCAGTGTGGTTCAGAGTTACCAGTGGACTTGTAGTTTCACAATTCTCCACTATTAGTCTGATACAGTATTTCAAGCTCACCCTTCTGTGAATAAGGTTCAGAGTTCTTTTCCTCTTTCTATCAGATAGTTATAGGACACCCTCCCCTTCCCCCTCCCTTCTTCCGTTTTTTTTTTTTTTTTTTTCACCTGAGGCCATTGAAGTAAACTAAGAGAAAGATGTCAGTTTAAAAGAAGTAGATAATATTTGATTTGAGACACCGGTTTAATGTTTGTACTCTGAACCTGCCTGGCCCAAATTTAGAAATTTCTATTGTCTGTGACATACTGGCGCACCTGCTTTGTCTCGTGATTCTGTGGCTACAACAGGTCCTATCTCATGACAGGCGTGCCCCAGTGTACAGTCTCGTAGTGCCCCATGTTTCCATCTGAGTCTGTCAGGACCTAGTGGCACATGCTATAGAGACATTTGTGCATAGTAAATAGTTCTGTGCTGCAGAAGGCATGGGCTTGCCCTGGAACCCTGGAGTTCTACATTACAACTTTTGTAGTGGGTCTTGACAAAAACCCCACCTAGTATCCTTATCTATCATAGATTCTTCTTGAACCATTGACTCTGCCACGTCCCATAACTCATGCTGGAGGGCCACATGTGGCCATGCTAGTGCCACAGTATGAAATTATTAGGAATCCTTTCTTGGTCTGGATCCTGCTCAAAATTTGCAGCCTTCTGAGTCCTCCAACACATGAGTCAGAGCTCTATGCCTAAGTGATATATCCTGTCTTCAAAATCTAAAGATAGTTACCAAGCAATGTGACTCTTTCTTAATGGTAATAGGTAATTAATTTCCCTTGTCCTTGGACATGGCCCCGATCACTGAACCCCTAACATTCTCATTAATGTAGCAGGCCCAGGATTCTTTAAAGGTCTATCTTTTATCCTCTGGTGTATCTTCTAGCAAACACAGAGACCCAGAGCGTTTGCTCACTTTGCTTCATTAACATGATGTCAACAATGCAGTGAACTGCTCTGCAAGATACAGAGGCAGTCAAGCTCGCTTTACACTGTGTTGTGATAGAGGGCAGAATCCACACCAACTATTTTAGCTGAGAGATTACCCTAAGGGCTTGGTTAAATAAGTAGTGCGAACCTGAAAAAGCAAAGGGGAATATGGAATTAACACAGAGCGAGTAACTGTAGAATGCACTCCCTCCCTTCTGGTGGAAAGGAAAATGAGAGAATTGGGAGTTTTAAAACGTACCTGAGAGGTAAAACCCAGACATCTGAAATGGAGTGTTTGCCAGATGGTGCTGGTGCCTCAGGAGCTTGGAGGAGCTCCCACAATGCTGAACTCAGGTCTCTGAGGAGGGTGCTGCTGGGCCATGGCTGGTGTCTCTGAGGCTGCTTCTGAGAATGTGAGGAAAAAAAACCTGAATACGGGCCAACTGTGCTTCTGGCACAAACCACCATGGCTACAATAATCCTGGAAGAACAGTGAGCAAACTGGAAGAGGCAATGCCCCATCTTCCTCCTCTAGCCTTTCAGTCCCTCTTTGTGCCATGCGTTGGGAACCAATGGCAAGGAGAAATGGGGTTGGGGAATTCCCAATCAAAGCATCAAAAAGCAAAGTGCAGAAGGAAGGGCTCAGAGCCAAGGGGTAATAACTCAATAACCAGCACATCTGACAAAATAGTAAATAAAAGACGAGGCCAAAGAAATCCAAATCTGCTGAATTCTCACAAATCCAGATTCAACCCCCTTGGATCCTTTATAAGCTGAATTTATATAAGCGCCTTCTAGCTTCTGAAATAGGTGAGTGCCCCAATGCATGCACTCATTCTTTCTTTGTAAAACACATTATTATTATTATTAGTAGTAGTAGTATTTTGAGACTGAGTCTTTCTCTATTGCCCAGGCTAGAGCGTAGTGGCGTGATCTTGGCTCACTGCAACCTCTGCCTCCCCGGTTCAAGCAATTGTCATGCTTCAGCCTCCCGAGTAGCTGGGATTACAGGTGCCCGTCACCACACGCAGCTAATTTTTGTATTTGTAGTAGAGACGGGGTTTCACCATGTTGGCGAGGCTGGTCTTGAACTCCTGACATCAAGGGATCTGCCCGCTTCAGCCTTCCAAAGCACTGGGATTACAGGCATGAGCGACTGTGCCCGGCCTCTAAAATAGTTATTGCAGGTCTGTTGCATGCTACACCCTCTGGTTGTTTTGTCTTCAAGATTCTTTCACAAACATATTTCCTTCAGTCCAACTGGAGTGGTCAGAAAGTAGGAGAAAAAGGCAAAGAAAAGAATGATGTAGGCCAAGGAAAAGAGTTTCAGTGAGGAAAAGCATGTTCAACAGTTCCAAATGTGGGGCTGGGCACAGTGGCTCATGCCAGTAATCCCAGTACTTTGGGAGGCTGAGGTGGAAGGATCCCTTAAGGCCAGAAGTTTGAAACCAGCCTGGGCAACATAGCAAGACCCTGTCTCCACAAAAAATTTAAAAATGAGCCAGGTATGGTGGTGTGTGCCTGCAGTCCCAACTACTTGGGAGGCTGAAGCAGGAAGATCTCTTGAGCCCAGGAGTTTGAGTCAGCAATGAGTTACGATTTTGTCACTGTATTCCTGACTGGGTGACAGAGTGAGAGCCTGTCTCTTTAAAAAAAAAAAAAAAAGTCAAAAACAAATAAGATGAGTTAAATGAGTAAAACCATAATCTCTAAAATGACATATCTGTTTCCAGTTAGAGAAGAAAGAGCAATTTACCATTGTCAAGGTTATAAGACATTTTGAGTTGATAGTTTCTAATACAAGAAGGCAAATAACTTTTTAAACAGATATAGTTTGCATAAGAAATAACAATTGTTTGGAGAAGGAATCAGATAAATTCTAATGGGGAGTCTACTAAAATAGGCTGTTCATCAGTGCAGAAAAAAATGCAAAACAGCATGTAAATACAATTGAAAAAGTGAATGCCTCCAGTTTGCTGCTAATTTAGTCATTCTGGGACTCCTAAGAGGCACTGCTTTGCTTACATGGTGTTTTCTTTCCTCTGCTTTATTTGACTTATGGTTAATTGTTTTATTTATTTTTACAATTATCTTAATTAAAACATCTTTTATTTACCCTTCCTCCTCAGATCAAGGCACAGCATAATTGTAAAAACAAACAGTTAAGTATGTGTGGCATAGTGAAGACTAAGATCATGGTGAGAAGCCAGGACAGAGTCCACTGATGTGGGAATAGTAGCCTGGAGGAGCCTGGAAGGCCTGATTAATTCAGAACAAACACGGGGCACCCAGGAACACCTCACATTGAGGAAGGCCCTGAAGGCTGGGTTTTGTTTTAGATAAAAGATTCACACTCTGCGGCTTCTCCACAGTTGATTGGAAGACATCTTCTTGTGCAGACCTCTATTCAGGGACCACTTTGCTAGCCATCCTTGTTGCAAAACATCTGCCAGGGGGCATGGGGTGCCCTGCGTGAAAACATGGTCTTCCCTTAGTGCATATAAAAGAAGCATAGAAATAAGCCATTATTTTAGACTGATTCATCAACACTGGGATTACTGGAGACTTTGCACTGCTTATTCTGATGCAACTGATAACCTGTTAAAACACAATGAGCTGTGGACTTGCTACCATTTAATGTTCTGAAATAGTCTCTGCCTTTCTGAATCTGATTTGTACCAGACAGTAAATGGAATGAGGCAATGAAAGTTCTGATGCTCTATCTTGACAAAGAGTTTAATGTAAAGCTTTCTTATAGCCTCCTGTTGATTTGAAATCTAGGCATTTCCTTCAATGAACTGCGTCTTTTTAATGTTGCTAAGAGAAATGTCAAGTTCAATATCACAAAGTAATGAATTCTTTGCTTATCATGATAGCTTTTAATAGGAACTATGTACCAAAGTATAAAATCCTTCATGTTGACATGCATTTTAATAGCAGTACATAATTGTTTTAAGACCATTAAGGAATGAATATGGGGGAAAGCCAATTTTCTTTGTAGTACTTTTAGAGATAGGCAGTTATAAAAGTGGATTTCATGAAAAAGGATGTTTGCATAGCGAACTTAAATCATATCATATATGTGTAGAAAATTTAGGAGACAAGATAAATACAAGCCAAACCTTTTAGGAATTGATAGCTTTGCCCTTCCATAAATTCAGAAGTTGCATCGTTTTAAGCCTAGAATTTTAAACTCACACTTTAATGAGCATTAAGCCTAGCCTTTAATTTAAACAATGTCATATTATGACCATGTTAGTTAACTTTCCTGAGAAGGCACTGCTTCCTGAAATTCAGACCTGGCCTCCCCTTCAACAGCATGCATTGGCTCTGATGCCAGGTGGGAACACCCTGGACTTCAGAGATTTAAATTATATGGAGTGAGAGGCCAGGTCCATGTTTATGACAGCCCCAAGTCACCCCCATAGGTTTTGCAAATTTTTGAGAAGCTACTTTCTTAGAAACATCTCTGTTGCCACATCTTGAGACTGAACACACTATGTTTTTTCCATGTCCCCAGAAGGTGACAGCCTTGTCACTGGTTTCCGCACTCTGCTAAAGACTATCTTATCCCAAGCATTTATGGGTTTTGTGCTTCCCTGAAGATTAGTGGGATTCACATCGTTTATTTTTTTGATTTTTCTCTCTCCATCTTCCATCTTTACCTTCCTTTCTCTATCTCCTTCCGCTTCTTTCCAAAAGAAAGAAAGAATGAAAGGTAAAGAAAAGAAAGAAAGCGGGGAGGGGGGAGAGAGAGAGAGAGAGAGAAAGAGAGAAAGTGAAAGGAAGAAAGAAAGAAAAGAAAGAGAAAGAAAAGAAAGAGAAGGAAAGAAAGGAAGGAAGGAAGGGAAGAAAGGAAGAAAAATAGAAGAAAAGAAAAGAAAAAAAGAGAGTTATGATTATGCCAATGCACTCCAGCTTGGGCAACAGAGTGAAACTGTCTCTTGAAAAAAAAAAAAAAAAAAAGAAAGAAAAGAAAAAAACAAATAAGATGAGTTAATTAAGTAAATAAGAAAGAAAGGAAAGAAAGAAAAGAAAGGAATTAAGAAATTCCCCTTTTATGCAGGATTATCTGAGTCTTTCTCCAAAAATGTGTTGATAGAGCTTGCATCTCAGCAGTTTTATCAAGATCTCCCCCATCTAAGTCTTTCCTCTCACTGTAAGAAGTTGTCACCTGCTACTGAGAGACTAATACTCTCCATTTCTTTACATTTCAAAAGTTTTTACAAATATGATTTCAGGCAGCGTAAAACACTATTCATTTCTTCACCTACCTCTGGGAATGTTCGGACAAAAATTGATGGTCTCAGTGTAGAACCCTCATTTGATAGCACAGAGAGATGGATCTATTTTGATGCACGCCTTTTTATCAGACTGGGGTTCTGCCCTGACTGAAAAAGAAACTGCCATCATTGCAGCAGATGCAGAGTTGAGTGACTTTACAATGAATACAAGATACATAGCCCTCCTCGTCTTTGAAGTACAGCAGTGATTACTGGGTGGAGAGGAGGAGGTAGGTAACATGATGCTCTTAGCTGACTCCTTCATTAGGAGCACATTTTGGACCAGGCACGACGTGGAAGCATCTCAGAGAGTAGCAGAATTGTGCTTATGATGCCAAATATTATTGCATGATGTGAGCTTAATTTTAAATTCCTGTATCACTCCTACTCATTAGTGACAACTCTGGATGGTGTCTTCTTTCTCTCTACTAAAACACTGGGACACCCTTGCCATTCATTCTGCTATATGAAGATAGTGACTGTTTTTCTATTTATGTATTACATGTATAAATCAATAAGTAGATAAATAAATGTTTTTGTCCTACTTGGCTCTATGTATGTACCAGAATTTTCCATATAAACAGGATTTGTAGTATCTAAATTACTTATTGCTAAGTTACCTAGAACATTTCTAAATAAGTCATACATACTATCAGTCTATTTCTACAAAATAACAAACTCTCCATCAACAAATGATGCTGTGCCTTTGTGACTTGTTAGTTTGCTAATTTGGAGGATCTCACTGTCAGATCTTTTATGTTATGAAAATGAGAAAACTTTCATAATGTATATGTTCAAGGATAATTTGGTTGAAATAATTTCTTTAAAAATGTTGTAAGGGCTAGGGGTGGTGGCCTGTTCCTGTTCTGATCCCAACACTTCCCAAGGCCAAAGTGGGAGGATCGCTTGAGCCCAGGAGTTTGAGATCAGCCCAAGCAACATAGCGAGACCTCGTCTCTACAGAAAAATAAAAAAAAAAAAATGAGACTGGCATAGTGGCATGTGAACCCAGCTACTTGGGAGATTGAGACTGGAAGACCACTTGAATCCAGGAAATTGAGGCTGTAGTGAGCTATGATCAGTTCACTGCACTCCAGCCTGGGCAACAGAGTGAGACGAGACCCTGTTGGAAAAAAAAATAATAATGATAAAAAATAAAATAAAATGTTGTAAGGTATGACCAACATACATGATAACAACAGAAAATGTTCGTGAAAAATGAAGAATCTTGGTTTATCCAATATTCATAATTCACTAAACTGCTGATAATCCTTTGTTGAATGGATTCATTATTATTCTTTAACAAAACTATTGTACAATGGAAACTATTAATTAAGGCCATTTCTCCAAGCCCTTGAGTTGTGAATACTTATTTTTAAATTTTGGTAAAATTATTTGTGATTTCTTTGTCGAAGAAACAACTCATATAAAGAGATAATTCATTTCACTGTAACAGTTTATATATTTTTATAAAAGTGTTTAGGGACACTGGGCTGGGTGTGGTGGCTCCTGCCTGTAATCCCAGCACTTTGGGAGGCCAAGGTAGATGGATCACTTGAGGTCAGGAGTTCGAAACCAGCCTGGCCAAAATGGTGAAACCCCATCTCTACTAAAAATACAAAAATTAGCTGAGTGTGTTGGCACATGCCTGTAATCCCAGCTACTCAGGAGGCTGAGGTGGGAGAATTTGCTTGAACCTGGGAGGTGGAGGCTGCAGTGAGCCGAGATTATGCCATTGCACTTTAGCCAGGGTGACAAAGCCAGACCCTGTCTCAATCAATCAATCAATCAATCAATCAATCAATCAATCACTTTAGGGACACTGTAGTCCACTTTAACAAAGGGTTATCCAAAACTTATTGTGTATAAATACTGGGAAATTGGGAATAAAAATTCAAAGTTCTGGTTCCAGATCCTTGAGGAATTGCCACACTGTCTTCCACAATGGTTGAACTAATTTACACTCCTACCAACAGTTTAAAAGTATTTCTGTTTCTCCACATTCTCTCCAGCATCTGTTGTTTCCTGACTTCTTCATGATCGTCATTCTAACTGGAGATGGTATTTCATTGTAGTTTTGATTTGTATTTCTCTAATGACCAGTGATGATGAGCTTTTTTTTCATATGTTTGTTGGCTGCATAAATGTCTTCTTTTGAGAAGTGTTTATTCATATCCTTCACCCACTTTTTGATGGGGTTGTTTGCTTTTTTTCTTGTAAATTTGTTTAAGTTCCTCTGGGAACCATTATTCTCAGCAAACTGACACAGGAACAGAAAACCAAACACTGCATGTTCTCACTCATAAGAGGGAGTTGATTAATGAGAACACATGGACACAGAGAGGTGAACATCACACACTGGGACCTGTCGGTGGGTGGGGGACTATGGGAGGGATAGCATGTGGAGAAATACCTAATGTAGATGACGAGTTGATGGGTGCAGCAAACCACCATGGCACGTGTATACCTATGTAACAAACCTGCATGGTTCTGCCCATGTATCCCAGAACTTAAAGTATAATAAATAAAAAAAAAAATGAAAGTTCTGATAAGCTACTGAATAGGCAAACTGAATAGGCAAACAGATCATGTCACCGTTCATATGATGTATAGTAATGAAGGCATACTATAATAATAGCAAACATTCTTAGGCCCTCAGACCTTCCTTCTGAAACCTTAATCTGTATTTTTTTTCATAGCTCATTTAAAACTCAGAAGAACCTCATGAGGTATATACTAATATTGTCCCCATTTTATAGATAAAGAAGACAAAGAAGGTGAATGACCAAAATTAGCCAAAATCACACAGCTAATCAGTGGCAGAACCAATACCTGAACCCAGAGTCTTAAGTCTCATCACACTCAGTAGCAACAATGGGAAATGGTTGATTCTGACTAGCAGCATAGGGGAGGAGGGAGATTTCAGAAGTGAGGAGTATTTGATCTGTGCTTTGAAGAATGATGACAGTCTTATCCAATGATAAAGGGAGAAATACTTTTTTAAGGTTATGCAGACCAGTATGAGCAAAAGCACAGATATGTAGAAGTGCCTGATAAATTCAAGGGAGAGCTTATAGCTCCATAGTTGTGTGGTTGGAGACAGAAAAAAAGAGGGAAAGGGTTTTTGCAGTTTCAAGTGTTTCTGTCCAGACCGGAAATGATGTGATTTTTTAGTCCATGGATCATTTCAAGTTTAACATATTGGTATTTTTTCTTTCTTTGCGTTTCCTTTATAAATAGTCAGATTTAGCAACATATACAGTTTCCCCAAATTTTGCTCTTCTGTAATGTGAAATGATTGAATGCATGGGTACAAAGAGATACAGATTGGTAGTATACATGATGAATTTTTCTAAATAATTATTTTTCTCTAGATGCATATGAGTAAGTTGAAAATACTAGCTTAGAAAATGAGCAAACAGGGTAACATACAATGAAATAATTTGCATCCTGCGTAAGCCCAGCTTCTTCACTTCATTAGTTTTTAATTAAGCCTCTGTCTGATTAAGTTCTCCATCTCTTTTCTACAACCTTTTGCTTATAATTTTTTTTTCATTTAGTCCTTAGCAGCCTCCAAGAAGGGTGAAAAGCAATATTGTTTGATTATCCTCTGATATCTTTCTTGTGCATATCTTCTATTATTTTTGCCAAAAATATAACGTAAAAAATACCACAAGTACAATTCCATAGAATAAGTGTAGGATGTGTAGAGTACATAGAAGGTATAGAAACTGTGATGATAGTGACATGGATCCTCCTAGAGCATCCCAGGTTAAGACACGTGCCCCAAGAATGAATGAGAAGCTTTTCTGGCCTTCTGAACCTGACTCTGATTCTTCTTAAGGACAACCAAAGCAGAGTCTCAGGCTTCTCAACTAACAATGCCAAAAGATGATGGAGACCAATCTCACAAGCAGAACCCCTGCCCAGACCCCTGCCCTGGGCCAGGCATTTTGTAGAAGCCACCTTTCTTGCTCTCTTCCTACTGTACTCTTCCTGGAGGTCAAGGGGATATGCCTTTCCAGAACCTACTCCATTCTCCTCTGTTAGACTATGGTCCAGAACTCCAAATTCTGGACCCAAAGTCTCCAAACTGGTTTCCACAGCTTGCAGAGGCCTCTCCCCTGTCTGCCATTTGGAGAGTGGGCTGAGCTGCTGTTTGCTTATCTTTTGTTCTGAGGAATAGCCAAAGGGTGGCTACTGTGGCAGCTACTAGGTGGTGGTGGAAGAAGCTTGCAAGTTACAGTGCATTGTCCACTGGCCCACACACCTGGCCCCTCTTGGTTCAGGCCAGAGTTGACAGCGAGAAGAGAAGATGGAAGTTCTGTGGATCCCAGGCTTTTGTTTGCACCCTTGTCCCAGGTGCAAATGTTAGGAATGAGCATGATCAAGATGCTGCACCTGAAGAAGCTTAATTTAAGGAAAAAATGACTGTGGAGCACACCTCACCTCATGTTTCTTCAGAAGTCGGATTTATTCTTTCACTCTTCCTTTACATTTCTTATTTATGGAACAAATATTTATTCAAAACCACTCTGTGAGCTTATGAGATGGCATGGTAAGAAATCTAAAAATCTATGAGATATAGGAGCAACACTGTGAAGCTGTGGGCTCCTGGTAACCAGGGGAAGATGGGTTTTCAGAAGGACAAAGTGGTCAGCAGAGATATTGTCATGCAGTCTCAGAATATGCAGATTAAAGTGTCGTCAGTAGCTCAGAGGAGGGAAATGATTAAGTCTCTGGCAGGAGAGGTCCCAAGAAATGGCACAGGCAGAAGTGAGGTTGGAGTGAGTTAAAAAGTGAGCAATGGTGAATGAGGGCCTGGAACTGGTGAGTAGAGTTTACTCTTGAGGATTTTTTCAGTGAAGGTTTACAGGGAGATACTGAAGTGGCTGGAATGGGAGTTGGGATTAAGGCAGAAAGTTTTTTAAAAGGGGAGAGGTTTGACTTTGTTCAAAAGAAGCTGAGATCCCAAGGGTTTGGGGCACTGCAAAGTACACTGCGTTGCTTATAACACTTGCATTTGCATGAGGCTTGACTCTTGTACAACAGGTTTTATTTCGGTAACAAAATGTCTGCCTCCAGGTTTAGCAATTGGGCAATTTCTAGACAGCTAATCAATACGACTGCGCCCCCCACCCTGCTCTCCTAATTATGTAATTATCCACAGAGCTATTCCAAGAACAACTAGGCTGAGCTCTTTTCTCCCCACATTTAGCTGGTAGAGTTCTATTCCCTAAGCAGACTTATTTGCTCCCTAAATTTTAATTTTTTTTTTTTTTTTTTTTTTTTTTTTGAGACGGAGTCTTGCTCTGTCGCCCAGGCTGGAGTGCAGTGGCCGGATCTCAGCTCACTGCAAGCTCCGCCTCCCGGGTTCACGCCATTCTCCTGCCTCAGCCTCCCGAGTAGCTGGGACTACAGGCGCCCGCCACCGAGCCCGGCTAGTTTTTTGTATTTTTTAGTAGAGACGGGGTTTCACCGTGTCAGCCAGGATGGTCTCGATCTCCTGACCTCGTGATCCGCCCGTCTCGGCCTCCCAAAGTGCTGGGATTACAGGCTTGAGCCACCGCGCCCGGCCCTAAATTTTAATTTATTAACTGTTTCACCTGAAAGCAATCACCTTTGCAGTCAATTCCCCAAATAAAACATCTGCCTTTTCAATTCAGACAGCTATAAGTGAAGAAATACACCAGGGGAAGAGAATTATGTTCTCTTTTAGAAAGCAGAGATGTTTACAAAGACACGAATTCTGGCCCCAGCCGCCTGGTTTGCATCATGAATGAGCTTGCATGGGTGCCGTGAAAAAGTGAGGCCCATTAGCCTCTTTCCTCCTGCTCAGCTGTGAAGAGTCTGCTTCTGCTCCTGTTTCTCAATCTTGCCTCTTGTATTAATTGACCTTTTACAGAGGTTACTTGAGACCTGCAAGCTCTGAGGTCATTAGTTCTCACAGTGCTTTGTTTATCTGTAGCATCTATTTGCATGCCATTTGTGGTTTCAACATGCTTTAAAATAATTTCTATCTTGAGGCCCTAAGGTGCCTTTCTTTGAGTTTGTTAGGGAGGCTTCAGAGACGGATGAGATTCCTGCCAACTTTTCTGCAAACCTTGTTCCAAGTACAGAAGTCTGAGGGCAAAACGTGGATGGACACCTTACACTAGGTAATATTTTTATCTCTCCTAAGAAGTGTGCGTGAGGCAGACACTGAAGAAGATGAAAATGTACTATTAATGTACTGAGGGTGTTTTTCCTGAATATTTGAGCCCTTCAGAGGTTTGGTTTTTAGCCATCGCTGGCAAACAAAGCAGTGGAGACCCTAAGTAATAGAAACCATTCAGAGTTCCCTAGGTCCTGCCTGTTTCCAAACCTCTTCTGCTTATAGGAGCTCAGCAATGAGCACTATAGAGCTGTTTGCAATTATAATTCCTGAAAAAGGAACAAGTGCAGACCAGGTCCTGAGGCTTCCCTGGGCAGACTTCTCTCACTCTGCCACGTGCCTATCTGTACTTCTCTTGTCAAAGAAGTGAGAAGGAAACAAAATGAGCCCCTGAAAGGTTGTTCTCTTTCTTGTGAAGGAAAAAAATAAAGCTTTCTGTGATGACGAACCACTCAAGCAGCCCACACAGCAGCACTGTGCAAGGCAAAGAAGAATGGAAACTTTGGTGGAGCAGAGGTGTTTCAGGAAGTATTGGGGAGAAGAGAATAGAAAAATGTATCTGTGCTAAGAAAGGTCTAGATGAGGCCCCTTATCCCGTTAAGCAATGATGGTTTGTAAATCAGCCCAGGACTTTGGAGGATAGAATCCCACAGGGTCACAGGATTCTTTTCAGGGAATGAAAACATTGGCTTTGGAGCGCAACTCCACTTAACCATGCAGAGCAAAAAGAAAAAAGCTGCAATTTCATATACCAGAGGTTCCATGAAGTATATATTGGATGTGAAACAAAGCAGCTGGTTCTAGGTATAAAAGCAAAAGGAAGGGAAAAACCAACGGACTGTGTGTTAATTTACTCTGGAACTGATTAACAACAGGTGCAGGTGAAAATCATCACTACCTCCTACAATGTGTTTTATTACTGGAAATTATCAAAAGTTTCACAATTTCCTTATGGATGCTATGCTTGAGTAAAAAAGTTTTTTTAAAGTTTCATAACATTTTAAGTCTATACAAACAGAGTGTTTAAAGAGCTATTTTACAAAAAGAAAAAGAGAAATGCTGTAGTCAAATAACTTGGAACAAGGGCCTTTACTTCCTTCCATCAAATTCAGAAAACAGAGATTTGTAACTTGCGATAAATGACAGAACACAGTTAAACTTAATCGTATTTGTTGTCTTTACCTCACGTTGATTAGTCAGGGACTAGGCAAATTGTTTAGTTAGATAAATATTCGATATCTTTCAGCTTTCTCATCAGCACAGAGAAGGCAACTTACATACATTTCCTGAATGAACCAAGTATATTATATCCAAGTTATTCTTTCATAGTTGCTTTTCAATTAAAGATAATTTTCTTCTTAAGAGGAGACCTATGCTTCTGATTTCTGATTTCGCCCCTCAGAGAGGTGGCTTACACTATTCTATTTCCATATTACCAATGCTGCCTACATCACATTCTCTTCAGAGCTCAGGGCTTGCTTTCTCAGGTGACAATTTCAGAATGCAGCGCTATGCTTTTCATTACCTTTCACTTCCATTTCCGCATTAAGAAACAGTACATCCCAATATCCACTTAGTGTAACTGGATTGTTTGTAACTCAAAGGATAAATGGTTGAGTGAATGGATACCCCATTCTCCACGATGTGCTCATTTCACATTGCATGCCTATATGAAAACATCTCATGTACCCCATAAATATATACACCTATCATTTACCGACAAAAATTTAAACAAAACAAAACAAATATCCACTTGGAGTGTAAGGAATTGGTTTACCTCTCTGAAGGAATTTTTTTTAACTATATATTCTTTTTGAGATGGAGGTTTGCTCTTGTTGCCCAGGCTGGAGTGCAGAGGCAGGATCTCAGTTCACTGCAACCACGCCTCCTGGCTTCAAGCAATTCTCCTGCCTCAGCCTCCTGAGTAGTTGGGATTACAGGCACATGCCACTATGTCTGGCTAATTTTTTGTGTTTTTAGTAGAGACAGGGTTTCATCATGTTGGCCAGACTGGTCTCGAACTCCTGACCTCAGGTGATCCACCTGCCTCAGCCTCCCAAAGTACTGGGATTACAGGCGTGAGCCACTGCACCCAGCCTCTCCGAGGAATTTTGGAGCACAAACTCAAAGCCCGCACCAAGCATTAAAGCATGGGGTATAGAAACTTGTCAGTAGCTTTCTAGAAAAGTTTTAGTTACTTCTCCACTTCCAATTTGCTTTTACCTTCAAGCAAGTCAGATTCTTTCTGCGTTAGTGCTATACTCACTCCAACCTAGCACTCACAGTACTGAGTGAACATTACCTGTTTAATTCCCATCCCCCCACCAGATTCCAGGTTACACAAAGGTAGAGGGTCATTTTATTCTTGTTTATTTTGTTATTTACAGTGCCTTGAACATTGTGAAGTGCTTGGTAATTTGCTGAATCACAATGAAGCAACTACTCTTCCCAAATTAAAGAAGGACTGTGTACATTCTCCTAGAGTATTAGACCTGGAAGTCTCCAAAAATCATCTGATTGAACTATATTAAAGTCCTTGTCTGCTAATGCCAACACCTCTACCCTGTCTGGTTTGTTTTTGCTGACTCTGTTGAGAGTTTCCCACTCAACCCATCTCCTGTGTATCATATTGTTTAGCTGTTTTGCTCATTTGTAATTCTTGATTGTCTGCTGCACACCGGAGCCTAGTCTGGATTTTGTTTCTTCTTTTAAAGAGTTTTGTTTTGCGTTCTGGAAGTTCCTTAACTTATGGCAGATGAGCTGAATTCTCCCAGGGCTTGTTGTTAAACTTTAAGATGAGCCCAGGACACTTTTGTTCTCAGTTTTGTTCCACTTTACAGTTTCACACATACCATTTGCTAACACTGAATGCCTTCTTCATTTTCTTTTTGCAAAACTCAGGTTAAATTATATCTGTTCAATGGTGGTCTGTTCCCTGATTCTCAATAAAAAATGTAAATAAGGATGCCATGGGGTGTTATAGAACGACCACAGGATTTAGATGCAAAGGATCTGAGTTTCAGTCTGAGCTTTACCAATTTCTCACTCAGAATTTTAATCATCTCTGTTATGAAATGGGCAGTGTGTACCTAACCTATTTCTCGCTTAAGATTTAAATTAGACAATATTAAAATGCAATTTGCATTATAATGTTTTATACTAAAATGAAAACTGCTCCGTAAACATTCTTAAGATATTTTTCCTCTCTTGTATGTATTTTGAATATCCAACAATATTTCAAGCTCCTTGTGGGGAAAGTTCAATCTCTCATTGTTTTTTCCTTCTGGAGGTACTGGAGTGTCTAGTATTTTACAGTAGATAGCCAACAGATTCAATGAACTCACTCTGGGGAAATGTCTGAGTTTTAAGTGAATAAATCTCTTCTTAATATTACAGTATCATTATTCTTTGTTATTCATGACTAGAGCACAAAAGCATAGAAAAATCAAATATTAAGTGTGTTTGATTTTTAATATTTTTAATATTAAGTGTATCAAAAAATTCTGTTTTTTTGATACAATATTCTGTTATAGAGACTCTAAAATATGAAATCTGGCAAATAATGGGGTTTACTAACTTAATAACATAACATTTTCACACCAATAGCAGCTTCTGAGTAATCTTATGCTGTGTGTGTGCATGTGTGACTTCTGAGGAACCTTATGCTCTGTGTGTGTGTGTGTGACAAGGAACAACCAATCCAGGCTAGAATAGAGAATCAATATTGACAAACTGAATTGATTTTGGATTTGACTTCCCACCACTTATTCCATATCTAACCCACTCAGTCCATCCAGCTTACTTCTACGTTTTGTACCCCACCCTCACCAGCACCTGTGCTTGTTTCCTTGTGTAGGTCTCAATTATTTGAAGGCAAATATCATTTCCAAGTTGCAAGTTAAAAATCTTCCAGTAACCTCATTGTAACTGGCATAACATATACTCTTCTAGCTGATCTTAATAGTTCTAATGAAATATTAGTGCATTTTATTTATTTACTCACAAATGCCATCATAAATACAATTAATAAGTTTGTCTCTTTCAGATATGTATTTGAGGAGAACAGGGGTTGATTTCTTGAGTCTGCTTGGTTCAGCAAGTTTGGATTGGCTCAGGTACTGGCCGTATCCTCATTTTGTCTTGGTGGGCTAGGAGGGGGTTCTGCTCCCTTGGCTTAACATGGCTCTGTGTCTGTTGGGTGGGGCTCAGGGTTATGCTGTCCTAGTAGCTGAGACCCTAACAGTAGCTGCCCTTAGTTCAGTCCCTCTCCCACAGTGCCTTGGTGGCTGTATCTGGAGCAACCAGACACAGGAACAGGTTTAACAGCTCCAAGGCTTTCATCCCTGCTGACCCTGTAGGTCAAGCTCTCCTTATCCCACAGAGCCTATTCCCAGTACCTCTCACCCTCATACAACATTACACAAAGGTATGGGACCCTGGCCACTAGAGACTCCCAGCCCCTCTCCCACCATTATGCTCTTTCATACGAGGTGAGGGCCACTTGGCATAGCCAGCAGGTGGGCTCTGGGGGCAGACCGCCTGCCTGTGAGGTCCCACTCTCAGCCTAACTGGCAGTGTGACCTTGGCCTGAGCCCCAGGTTCTTCATTTGTAACATACTTATAATATTCCTTCCTACTTCAAAGGAAGGAGTTCCTTTGATCTAACATTTGATGAGTCTATGCACATAAAGTACCTAATACAGTTCCTGGCATACTCAGACCGTGGAATAAATTATAACTGTTCTATTTCTCTCTCCATATTACATGTAGTTATATTTCTCCATGGTCTGGCTTAGCGTGTTCCTGTAATCCCTGCTGCTTCCACCTCACAGGCTGAAGAGAACAAGTGAAAACCAAGTCCAGCAGACCTTTTGGGAAACAAAAGCGTTATGCTTGAACCGTGGATGCCACATCTCAATGTTTATAGGCATGGACATAAACGTGGAGAAGATGGGGATACAGATTTTCACATCACTTCAGTGAGGCCAGACATGCACACTGTCTTGCATGCTTTTGGGCATGCACAGAATAAAAAGTGAATGTCCTTTGCTACTTGAGCTATTTTAATTTGGGCATAGAAGCTTTTCCTTTTTGGATATTTTGTCCAGAAATGGCTATTTGCTCACCGGGTGAAGTACGTAGTCTTGAAAGTTATTTTTCCAGAAGTGAGCTTAGATTTGGATTTATTCACAGTTGTTCCTTCCCTAACTCACTTCCTAGCTAAAGACACAATGCTGAGGCAGGCAGATGGTTGACAGAGGAGCAGGTTTGTACCGTAAGCACTGTTTGCCTCTGCATTGAGATTTAACACCAAATTTCATGAAGTGATGTTCCTTTACGAACTATTCATAGTCAAATTATTTCACTACTTTCACTTTCAGTTTCCTTATCCCAAAATGGAATAAATAATGCTGTATGAGATAGAATAATGCCCAACCCCCAAGATGTCCCCATTCTAATCCCCAGCACCTAAGAATATGTTACCTTATATGGAAAAAGAGACTTTCCCAATGTAGTTAAATTGAGGATCTTGAGATAGGGGGATCATCCTGGTTTTGCTAGTGGAGCCTACTGTAATCACAGGGTTTTTATAAAGAAAAGGAAGGACAGAAGAGTGAGAGTGAGAGGAGGACATGTGATGACAGGAGCAGAGGTCTCAGGGATACAAGGAAGAAGCCATGAGCCCAGAAGTGTAGGCAGCCTCTAGAAGCCAGGAAAGGCAAGGAAACAAATTCTCCCCCAGAGCCTCCAGAAACGAACGTAGCCCTGTTGATGCAGTGAATTGGGACTCCTGACCGCTATAGATATAACACATTTATGTTGTACACCACTAAGTTTGTGATCATGTTACAGTAGGTGGCTAGTCTTTTATGAGCAGGCAGGAAAGGGCAACAGCCCCCCACCCCCCACCCCCACACACCAGACGTGGCCGGTGACCACCAGGTGATGGTCAGGAGGTTGTTAACTGTCTCGCTAAAGTAATAATTAGTCACAGCTGGTACCAGGGAAAGACCAGCTCCTAATAGATAGAAAACACCTGAAATAGATAGAAAACACCTGAAATAGGTGATCAGCCGCTGCTGGATAAGATCTCAGGGGTTGGGAGAAGTGACGCAAGACCCCGGAAGTCGGCCGACGTATAAAACCCCAGGTCAAAAGGTCAAACTGTGCATTTGTCTTTCGCGTCTGCTGCTTGGCTCTCTTCCGAGCGTACTTTCATTCCTGCTCTAAAACTTGCCTCAGTCTTTCCTGCCTCATACCCCTCAACCGAATGCCTTCTTCTGAGGAGGCAAGAATTGAGGTTGCTGCCGACCTGACGTGGATTTTCTACCGCTAACACATTTGGGCGTCGTGTGACTCAGGTACGTTTGGCGGCTAACAATAATTTGTTGTAGCAGCAACAGGAAATTAATACCATAATGCCTAACTTGAAGTTTGTAGGGAAGATGAGAGGTAGTATATGTTAAGCATGTAGTAGATGTTCCGGAATACCATCATCACGTTTCCTGTGCACACCTAAGCCTGATAATAGAACTCCCTGGTCTGAATGTAATAGGTACGTTTCCAAAAATAATAGCATTAACACGTGCATAGTATTTTATAGTTTATAAATAATACTACTTCATGGACATTACTGAATTAGAATATCTTAAGGTTTCTGTGGAAATTATGTAAATTAGAACTGTAAAAATAAAATTATCAAATTCAGAGTAAAAGTCTAATAAAACGCCCTATTCTACACAGGAGGAACCATGGATTTCGGAGATTTTGGCCTCCTGCAGTCATAAGGTAAGTGCTGGAATGTGATCCCAGTGTCTCAATTCAGGATTTTTTTCCCCCCACTGTATTTTGTTGTAAGCCTCACATTTCTGTTGTTCCTACTTGTGACTAAAACCTGGCTGATAGGTTCCTTTTCATCCGTACCCCACTTTTTTTTGAGAAGGTAAAATTTCAAAGAAAAAGAAAATAGTTTCAATTTTCCTTTCTCCTCTCCACTTCATGCCTACATCCTAAACAACAAAAAAAGTTTCCTTAGTGTTTTCATTCTTTTCTTTCAGATTTTTTTGGAAACCTTTCTAAACTTGAAAGTGCCATTCCTTCACTCTTAAGTATCACATATTTGCAGAACACAAAACAGCTAGGGTTAGAGAATTCTGACTTGTGTTCTGTTACTTCCCTGCCTATACACATTTATGAAACAATTCACTCAACCTCGCTAAGTTTAACCTCCCCCTCTGAAAATCGAATAGCATTGCTATATTACTCTGAAATGTTATTTTCAGAATAACAGCTTCAAATGGTTAGAAAGCTTTTAAAACATTCCTCTTCCATTTAAATGCATGCCTCAAACCAGGCTTCCAAATGTCCAGTGATTCAAAAACACCTTTAGGTAATATCCTCAAAGTAAATTCCAGCCATTGATTGACAGAAATGAACTCCTAGGGTGTTGAAATATACATCTACCCTTTATTG
The DNA here is from genome assembly GCF_003255815.1 of Theropithecus gelada. Taxonomy (NCBI): domain Eukaryota; kingdom Metazoa; phylum Chordata; class Mammalia; order Primates; family Cercopithecidae; genus Theropithecus; species Theropithecus gelada. Next base: position 57,012,426 of record NC_037686.1, read on the forward strand.
CCACATCCACTCAAGCACTTTACAATGTGAAGTCAAATCTATTAGAATAGCCCTTTGGACATGTTTGTCTTGTTGGATTCAGGATGTATTCATTTCTGGCTGCCAAGGGTGTAGTTTGCTTCTCTTTAGGGTGCTCAGTTTGAACTGACATCTGTTACGGATACTGTCTGACTAACGAAGCCTTTTTATTTTCTTAAAGCATGATGTGACCCAGGGCAGTACAGGGATGAAAAATAAATAATAATAAGACAAAGACCAAGATTTCACACCAAAATAAAATTTTAAAGGAATGCATGATGTATTATTTTCATTAGAATTCAGGAACGTGGAGTGTAGATGCTGTGTTCTGTTAATCCTTAAATCAGGTTTTCTCTAGGTCCGTGCATGTAGCCCTGTTGGGAGCCCCAGCTGTGACTTATCAGCTCTGTCCCCTTTCACAGGGAAGATCAGAGGTTTGAGCTCTTTCGTGAATTTCCCCTGAGGGATAAAGTGGCTAGTTATGCAGAATAAATTAAACAGCCTGGGAAATAAAAAAAGGCTATCGCCATTGTGATGATTCCATTTAGTGTGGCAAATTTGATTTCAGAAGCAGCACAGAGGTGTGAAGTCAAAGGTTAATCTGCCACAGACCGAGCCCCTGTACCCAGCAAGTGATTAGTTATTGGCTGGGCTTGTCAGAACACTAGGGAAGCACCCGCTGTCTAATGTCTTACCTCATGAACTTTGTATTCCTAGACTTTTCAGATATTTAGGGTTCAGGTAGACGACATCACCCTAAAGAGGAAAAGCCTAGTGAGTATTTGTAGACAGACAGTTGATTATATTAGTCCTAATTGGCAACTGCAAACACTCTTCTATTCTTTTAAATTATGTAACATGTTCACATTTTATCCTCATAAAAAATACCTTGAGGTGATGGAATAACCCTGTTGTATAGACAAGGAAACTGAGAATTAGAAACTTTGGAGAACTTTCCTGAGATCATTAAGATGATAAGTAGAAAAGGCTTATAACATGTTTAGCCCTGACTCTTTTGCCCTGCTGGCTACCCAATAATCTCATCATTAAACACTGAAAATAAAAGGCGCCCTGAAATATTTCTCTACTATAAAGAATAATACAATGAAATGTCAAGTTTATCCTTTACTCATGCATTTTCCTTACACATCACAAGTGAAACTAAAAAATAGTTGAGGCACAACAGTATCATCCAGCCACTGACACAGGATTTTAGAAAATAGATACTTGAGATAATTTGCAAGGTTTAGATTTAAATCCCTGAAGCGGGGACTTTGCCTTGTTTACATTGTATTCCCAATTTAATAATAAGCCAATAGAACACCCACAGCTTCTTTCTGATCATAGGCGTGACAATAACTCATTTGATGTATACATTCTTGAAAGGCAACATTCAATTTTCCAGGGAAAGGCCAACTTGGGATAAATGACAGTTTGAGGGGAAAAAATCAGAATATATATTTTCAAATGAGATAATGCTTGTACCTCAAATGCGAGGTCTTCTCTCATAGCAACTTAGGGTCACTGGTGTGCACTAGTGTAGACTCAACTGATCACACAATCAGCCCAAGGAGGCATAAGACAATGATAAAGAAAAATGTAAAGAACCTTATATGGAAATATCATAGCGGTCCCAACACTGAGACAACATGGAGTCTGGGTAGAAAATATGCTAGCAAACTTAAAACCCAGAGTGCAGCCTTAGGCAATGCATTTTGAGTGAGGGTACAGATTCTCAAAAAGTAAAAGGCACTGTGAAGTGAAGCTTCAGTCATATGCAAAATCACCTGTTTGATCTTTTAGTCATCTGTGCATAAAGATAGTATTTACTCTCAGTACCAGCACTTTGGCCCAAAACAGTAAGTTATGGGGGTATGGAAGAGACAGTGAATAAAATATGGCTCTGACCTCACTTCGGTAGTAAGTTCAACAAGCAAAATGATCAGCTATACTGTAACTTTATTGCTATTTTAACAGAGGCAGAAAAGGGCCAACTCTGATTGTTGAGTTAAAAATGATTTATTAACAAGGTAATCCTTGACTTGAAATTTGGGGAAGAATATTATTTTGTAACAGGAAGAAAGAAAAGAAAGGTCTTTCCAGAGAGAAAGTGGAGTTGTTGCAAATATTAGGAGGATGGCAGGAAATAGCATGTTTGGGTTATATCCCATTTTGGGAGTTCATTGTCCATTTTAAGAATGGAATTAAAAACAGACCCCTACCCAGAAAAATGCACATATCTACTTCTTAATCGATATTTAAAATATAATTTAATGGGCATTATAGTATTAAGTGAGATTTACCAGTTCTGTTGGAACAACATAGTGCATATTAAATTAGTCTTCTAATAGTAGTCAGACTCTAGTACTGACTGCCATCGGAAATGGACACAATTATTTTGCTTTTTTAAGTCCTCATTTCATCATGTAAGACACATTTACTGCACAACAGCCTTAGATTGAGAGGACACCTTTTAGTCAGATTATTTTTCAAATTCAGGGCAATCATTTTTTTCTCTTCATCAGAGAATTTTATGGTTTTCTTTTTATTCTCCCCTGTTCACTTTGGGCTGTTTGCATTTGTAATATGTGCAAGCGCAACATCTGTCTCCAAGTGACTTCCTGTGTTCACTATTCGTTGAAGCAATGAAGCATTCGAAATGCAAGAACATTTCTCAAAACGTTGTTGCTAGTTAATAATTCTTCATGCTCGGAATGTTGCATCTCTTGCACCTTGAGTCTATTAATCTTGAGAATAACACGAGTTACATGATTCTCATTATGTGCCCTTAAAGAATACAACAGAAAGTGAGGTGAGGAAAGGAGGGAATTCAGTCAAGAGTGTCTAATTGGACCTTTCGGCAAACGTTTTTTGGGGTGGTACTAAACTCAAGAAATAACTGTTAAAATGATATTTTATTTATTGGATTAAAAACTTCAATTGATATGCCAGTCTCAGGAACAAAGGTAATAGTCTGAAAAACCAATAAAAGATTATTCTAGTAGAAAAATAAAATTGGCCCAAAACCACATAAAAAAGATACTTAACCTCAACAGTAGTTGAAAATAATAAAAAATAGTAAATGGAAATGCTATTTTTCATCTAACGGATTCTAAACATGAAAAGTGAAGGATGATAACTAGTACTTTTTAGGAAGAGTGAAACAGTATAAATGGGTATAAGTTTTTTGAAGGGCAAATTGGCAAATTATGCCAAAATTACAGGGAAAAAAATACATTGGCTTAGTAAGACCTCTTTTTAGAATTTATCATCAGGAAGCATTATATACTTATAAAAATGTTTGTACAAAAATATTATTGTCAAAATCTTTAACATATTGAAAATTGGGAACTAAGTTTCTTAAAATATGATTTGCTAAATATGTTACATGGTTTTATACAGTAAAAGATGCTGCAACTATTTCACATGAAATATACATGTGTATTTACTGTCATAGAAAGGAATTTACAATGTTAATTTTGAAATAGTAAATTGTTAACTGAAAAATATTGTCCTCAAATATGAATATAATCTGTTTAAAAATTAATGTTTTACAGGAAAATGTTTAGGAGTATGTATAGCAGAATGTCAATAGTTGTTATCTCTGGATGATAGGATTTTAGGTAACTTTGTATTGCTTATCTGCATATTTTCAGCTTTCTAAATGGGTATTTGTGTAATGAGAAACATGGAAAGTATATAACAGGACAACAAAAAAGATAAATGTAGTTTATTTAATATTTTATTAGATAACCTGAGTATAGATACAATTTAACTGTGAATATTTTTAAGTTAATTTTTCTTCACTTGTCACTTGATACTTTTTCTTCCCCTTTATCTCAGGGAAATACTATAGTATATTAAGCAAAGTAAAGGAGCAGATGTGGATGAAAAGTCTGTGATAAATTCCATGTGCAGAAGCTGTGGAGCACATCTACAATGGCGTATTGGCCAATTCAACACTCAATTAACAGAAAATTTGCAATCTGGTCTAAATAAGTGTTCAAATAAAATGGCAATATGCCTTACATTGCCTCATAACTAAAAATGAAATTTCTTAAAAGAGATGAATAGAAGGAATCCTTTAAATTTCAACTTTTCTTCCAACTCTCAGTGGGGCCAGAAAATAATTTTAGTAACAACACACTAAATTTCATATAGAAATGGAATCATGCCCTAATTCTGTCATGAAAGGATGCAATGCCTCTGCCTCTGTGGCCCTCTGTCTGGTGAGTTGACCAAAATCAGACTTGAGTTTGATCACTTACTGTGTTCAATTCACAGGCATGTAATGAATGCCTCTGACATGCACAGTATTGTTTTAGACCCTTTAGATTCTTTAGGAGGATTAAAGTCTTGGTCATAGTCATTGTCAACAAGGAGTTAGGAACTGATTTGAAAGTAAGACTTACCTGTGAAACAGTATGTAGTGATAATGAGGTGTATGCTTTTATACTTCTAGACCACTGGTACAAACATTTAACAAGTGGTCAAGGAAGGATGTGGAGAGAAGAAGTTTGAGTGAATCATGACTCAAAGGATAAACTGGACTTAGAGATATGGAATGGAAGGGGGAAAAGCCAGTCCAAAAAGAGAACATGGTCACATGAGGAGTGAAACATTTCTCTTTTTTTTTTAACTTTTTATTTATTCATTTATTATTATTATACTTTAAGTTCTAGAGTACATGTGCATAATGTGCAGGTTTGTTACATATGTATATTTGTGCCATGTTGGTGTGCTGCACCCATCAACTCGTCATTTACATCAGGTATAACTCCCAATGCAATCCCTCCCCCCTCCCCCCTCCCCATGATAGGCCCTGGTGTGTGATGTTCCCCTTCCCGAGTCCAAGTGATCTCATTGTTCAGTTCCCACCTGTGAGTGAGAACATGCGGTGTTTGGTTTTCTGTTCTTGTGATAGTTTGCTAAGAATGATGGTTTCCAGCTGCATCCATGTCCCTACAAAGGACACAAACTCATCCTTTTTTATGGCTGCATAGTGTTCCATGGTGTATATGTGCCACATTTTCTTAATCCAGTCTGTCACTGATGGACATTTGGGTCGATTCCAAGTCTTTGCTATTGTGACTAGTGCTGCAATAAACATACGTGTGCATGTGTCTTTATAACAGCATGATTTATAATCCTTTGGGTATATACCCAGTAATGGGATGGCTGGGTCATATGGTACATCTAGTTCTAGATCCTTGAGGAATCGCCATACTGTTTTCCATAATGGTTGAACTAGTTTACAATCCCACCAACAGTGTAAAAGTGTTCCTATTTCTCCACATCCTCTGGAGAGAAACAACATCTGTTGTTTCCTGACTTTTTAATGATCGCCATTCTAACTGGTGTGAGGTGGTATCTCATTGTGGTTTTGATTTGCATTTCTCTGATGGCCAGTGATGATGAGCATTTTTTCATGTGTCTGTTGGCTGTATGAATGTCTTCTTTTGAGAAATGTCTGTTCATATCCTTTGCCCACTTTTTTCTGGGGTTGTTTGTTTTTTTCTTGTAAATTTGTTTGAGTTCTTTGTAGGTTCTGGATATTAGCCCTTTGTCAGATGAGTAGATTGCAAAAATTTTCTCCCATTCTGTAGGTTGCCTGTTCACTCTGATGGGAGTTTCTTTTGCTGTGCAGAAGCTCTTTAGTTTAATGAGATCCCATTTGTCAATTTTGGCTTTTGCTGCCGTTGCTTTTGGTGTTTCAGACATGAAGTCTTTGCCCATGCCTATGTCCTGAATGGTATTACCTAGGTTTTCTTCTAGGGTTTTTATGGTATTAGGTCTAACATTTAAGTCTCTAATCCATCTTGAATTAATTTTCGTATAAGGAGTAAGGAAAGGATCCAGTTTCAGCTTTCTACTTATGGCTAGCCAATTTTCCCAGCACCATTTATTAAATAGGGAATCCTTTCCCCATTTCTTGTTTCTCTCAGGTTTGTCAAAGATCAGATGGCTGTAGATGTGTGGTATTATTTCTGAGGACTCTGTTCTGTTCCATTGGTCTATATCTCTGTTTTGGTACCAGTACCATGCTGTTTTGGTTACTGTAGCCTTGTAGTATAGTTTGAAGTCAGGTAGTGTGATGCCTCCAGCTTTGTTCTTTTGACTTAGGATTGTCTTGGAGATGCGGGCTCTTTTTTGGTTCCATATGAACTTTAAAGCAGTTTTTTTCCAATTCTGTGAAGAAACTCATTGGTAGCTTGATGGGGATGGCATTGAATCTATAAATAACCTTGGGCAGTATGGCCATTTTCACGATATTGATTCTTCCTATCCATGAGCATGGTATGTTCTTCCATTTGTTTGTGTCCTCTTTTATTTCACTGAGCAGTGGTTTGTAGTTCTCCTTGAAGAGGTCCTTTACATCCCTTGTAAGTTGGATTCCTAGGTATTTGATTCTCTTTGAAGCAATTGTGAATGGAAGTTCATTCCTGATTTGGCTCTCTGTTTGTCTGTTACTGGTGTATAAGAATGCTTGTGATTTTTGCACATTAATTTTGTATCCTGAGACTTTGCTGAAGTTTCTTATCAGCTTAAGGAGATTTTGGGCTGAGACAATGGGGTTTTCTAAATATACAATCATGTCATCTGCAAAGAGGGACAATTTGACTTCTTCTTTTCCTAACTGAATACCCTTGATTTCTTTCTCTTGCCTGATTGCCCTAGCCAGAACTTCCAACACTATGTTGAATAGGAGTGGTGAGAGAGGGCATCCCTGTCTTGTGCCAGTTTTCAAAGGGAATTTTTCCAGTTTTTGCCCATTCAGTATGATATTGGCTGTGGGTTTGTCATAAATAGCTCTTATTATTTTGAGGTACGTTCCATCAATACCGAATTTATTGAGAGTTTTTAGCATGAAGGGCTGTTGAATTTTGTCAAAAGCCTTTTCTGCATCTATTGAGATAATCATGTGGTTCTTGTCTTTGGTTCTGTTTATATGCTGGATTATGTTTATTGATTTGCGAATGTTGAACCAGCCTTGCATCCCAGGGATGAAGCCCACTTGATCATGGTGGATAAGCTTTTTGATGTGTTGCTGAATCTGGTTTGCCAGTATTTTATTGAGGATTTTTGCATCGATGTTCATCAGGGATATTGGTCTAAAATTCTCTTTGTTTGTTGTGTCTTTGCCAGGCTTTGGTATTAGGATGATGTTGGCCTCATAAAATGAGTTAGGGAGGATTCCCTCTGTTTCTATTGATTGGAATAGTTTCAGAAGGAATGGTACCAGCTCCTCTTTATGCCTCTGGTAGAATTCAGCTGTGAATCCATCTGGTCCTGGACTTTTTTTGGTTGGTAGGCTATTAATTATTGCCTCAATTTCAGAGCCTGCTATTGGTCTATTCAGGGATTCAACTTCTTCCTGGTTTAGTCTTGGAAGAGTGTAAGTGTCCAGGAAATTATCCATTTCTTCTAGATTTTCTAGTTTATTTGCGTAGAGGTGTTTATAGTATTCTCTGATGGTAGTTTGTATTTCTGTGGGGTCAGTGGTGATATCCCCTTTATCATTTTTTATTGTGTCTATTTGATTCTTCTCTCTTTTCTTCTTTATTAGTCTTGCTAGCAGTCTGTCAATTTTGTTGATCTTTTCAAAAAACCAACTCCTGGATTCATTGATTTTTTTGGAGGGTTTTTTGTGTCTCTATCTCCTTCAGTTCTGCTCTGATCTTAGTTATTTCTTGCCTTCTGCTAGCTTTCGAATGTGTTTGCTCTTGCTTCTCTAGTTCTTTTAATTGTGATGTTAGAGTGTCAATTTTAGATCTTTCCTGCTTTCTCTTGTGGGCATTTAGTGCTATAAATTTCCCTCTACACACTGCTTTAAATGTGTCCCAGAGATTCTGGTATGTTGTATCTTTGTTCTCATTGGTTTCAAAGAACATCTTTATTTCTGCCTTCATTTCGTTATGTACCCAGTAGTCATTCAGGAGCAGGTTGTTCAGTTTCCATGTAGTTGAGCGGTTTTGATTTTCTTAGTCCTGAGTTCTAGTTTGATTGCACTGTGGTCTGAGAGACAGTTTGTTATAATTTCTGTTCTTGTACATTTGCTGAGGAGTGCTTTACTTCCATTATGTGGTCAATTTTGGAATAAGTGCGATGTGGTGCTGAGAAGAATGTATATTCTGTTGATTTGGGGTGGAGAGTTCTATAGCTGTCTATTAGGTCCGCTTGCTGCAGAGATGAGTTCAATTCCTGGATATCCTTGTTAACTTTCTGTCTCGTTGATCTGTCTAATGTTGACAGTGGAGTGTTGAAGTCTCCCATTATTATTGTATGGGAGTCTAAGTCTCTTTGTAAGTCTCTAAGGACTTGCTTTATGAATCTGGGTGCTCCTGTATTGGGTGCATATATATTTAGGATAGTTAGCTCTTCCTGTTGAATTGATCCCTTTACCATTATGTAATGGCCTTCTTTGTCTCTTTTGATCTTTGATGGTTTAAAGTCTGTTTTATCAGAGACTAGTATTGCAACCCCTGCTTTTTTTTGTTCTGCATTTGCTTGGTAGATCTTCCTCCATCCCTTTATTTTGAGCCTATGTATGTCTCTGCATGTGAGATGGGTCTCCTGAATACAGCAGACTGATGGGTCTTGACTCTTTATCCAGTTTGCCAGTCTGTGTCTTTTAATTGGAGCATTTAGTCCATTTACATTTAAGGTTAAGATTGTTATGTGTGAACTTGATCCTGCCATTATGATATTAACTGGTTATTTTGCTCGTTAGTTGATGCAGTTTCTTCCTAGCCTAAATGGTCTTTACATTTTGGCATGTTTTTGCAATGGCTGGTACCGGTTGTTCCTTTCCATGTTGAGTGCTTCCTTCAGGGTCTCTTGTAAGGCAGGCCTGGTGGTGACAAAATCTCTAAGCATTTGCTTATCTGTAAAGGATTTTATTTCTCCTTCACTTATGAAACTTAGTTTGGCTGGATATGAAATTCTGGGTTTAAAATTCTTTTTTTTTTTTTTTTTTTCTGAGACGGAGTCTCGTGCTGTCACCCAGGCTGGAGTGCAGTGGTCGGATCCTGGCTCACTGCAAGCTCCGCCTCCCGGGTTTACGCCATTCTCCTGCCTCAGCCTCCCGAGTAGCTGGGACTACAGGTGCCCACCACCACTCCCAGCTAGTTTTTTTTGTATTTTTTAGTAGAGACGGGGTTTCACCATGTTAGCCAGGATGGTCTCGATCTCCTGACCTTGTGATCCGCCCATCTCGGCCTCCCAAAGTGCTGGGATTACAGGCTTGAGCCACCGCGCCCGGCCTAAAATTCTTTTCTTTAAGAATGTTGAATATCGGCCCCCACTCTCTTCTGGCTTGGAGAGTTTCTGCCGAGAGATCTGCTGTGAGTCTGATGGGCTTCCCTTTGTGGGTAACCCGACCTTTCTCTCTGGCTGCCCTTAAGATTTTTTCCTTCATTTCAACTTTGGTGAATCTGGCAATTATGTGTCTTGGAGTTGCTCTTCTCGAGGAGTATCTTTGTGGCGTTCTCTGTATTTCCTGGATTTGAATGTTGGCCTGCCCTACTAGGTTGGGGAAGTTCTCCTGGATGATATCCTGAAGAGTGTTTTCCAACTTGGTTCCATTTTCCCCCTCACTTTCAGGCACCCCAATCAGACGTAGATTTGGTCTTTTTACATAATCCCATACTTCTTGCAGGCTTTGTTCATTTCTTTTTCTTCTTTTTTCTTTTGGTTTCTCTTCTCGCTTCATTTCACTCATTTGATCCTCAATCGCTGATACTCTTTTTTCTAGTTGATCGAGTCGGTTACTGAAGCTTGTACATTTGTCACGTATTTCTCGTGTCATGGTTTTCATCTCTTTCATTTCGTGTATGACCTTCTCTGCAGTAATTACTCTAGCCATCAATTCTTCCACTTTTTTTTCAAGATTTTTAGTTTCTTTGTGCTGGGTACGTAATTCCTCCTTTAGTTCTGAGAAGTTTGATGGACTGAAGCCTTCTTCTCTCATCTCGTCAAAGTCATTCTCCGTCCAGCTTTGATCCGTTGCTGGCGATGAGCTGCGCTCCTTTGCCGGGGGAGATGCGCTCTTATTTTTTGAATTTCCAGCTTTTCTGCCCTGCTTTTTCCCCATCTTTGTGGTTTTATCTGCCTCTGGTCTTTGATGATGGTGATGTACTGATGGGGTTTTGGTGTAGGTGTCCTTCCTGTTTGATAGTTTTCCTTCTAACAGTCAGGACCCTCAGCTGTAGGTCTGTTGGAGATTGCTTGAGGTCCACTCCAGACCCTGTTTGCCTGGGTATCAGCAGCAGAGGCTGCAGAAGATAGAATATTTCTGAACAGTGAGTGTACCTGTCTGATTCTTGCTTTGGAAGCTTCCTCTCAGGGGTGTACTTCACCCTGTGAGGTATGGGGTGTCAGACTGCCCCTAGTGGGGGATGTCTCCCAGTTAGGCTACTCAGGGGTCAGGGACCCACTTGAGCAGGGAGTCTGTCCGTTCTCAGATCTCAACCTCCGTGTTGGGAGATCCACTGCTCTCTTCAAAGCTGTCAGACAGAGTCGTTTGCGTCTGCAGAGGTTTCTGCTGCTTTTGTTGTTGTTTAGCTGTGCCCTGTCCCCAGAGGTGGAGTCTCAGTTGAAAATGCAGAAATCACCGGTCTTCTGTGTCACTTGCGCTGGGAGTTGGAGACTGGAGCTGTTCCTATTCGGCCATCTTGCTCCGCCCCTCTCAACATTTCTCTTTATGTCTTAGTTTAGTTCTATGAGAATGTATGATGTGGGAGCTCCAAATTTAATGTTGACCAAGCTGGTTCTTCTCTTGGACTGGTGAATTGACAGGTAGAGAAATTGTATTCAAGGGTAAAATGTAATGTAAATAGTTGACTTTAAAATGAATTATGTACTCTGTTATGTTTTATTCATTCAGTAAACATATTTATTGAATGCCCAGCATGCCCCAGGAATTGTGCTGTGCACTGGCACTGCAATGGTAAACAGAAGATAGTTCTTTACTCCTGTAAAACTATTAAGAATAAGATTCTGATAAAGTTTTTTATGACTGCATTCATCTTTCACTGCATACATATAAAATGCAGTTTATTCTTAGAACAGTTTCACTAAAATAAAGTAAAAATTAATAAAAATGTATTTTATATGGTAATGTCTTTCAAATGAGTCCATTAGAGAAATAATAAATATGACTACATATTTTTTGCAAGTCTATGTTTTAGCCATATAATGTGGTGTGATGGCTCTCAACTATTTTTTTAATAGGCCCCACAGGCCCACAGTAAGAAATGTATTTTATATCAGGTCTCAGCACACCCACTTCCCACAAACAAATGGACACACACACAAATAAAATGAAACTATTATAAGAAAAAGTGAAATTATAAAGTGTGGGAAAAGATGGACTCTTTAATAAACTGTATTGGGACAACCTGTTATGCATATAGAAAAAAAATGAATTTTTCCTTACTTTACCCCACACAATAAAAGTAACTCTCATAATACTAGAACTTGCAAAATGAAAAAAATCAGCATTCTAAATTAGAGGGAATAAAGAAAAGTATATTAGTGAACTAACTCTGAGTTGCAGAAGATTTCTTAAACAACACATAAAAAGACACATCCTAAACTGGAAGACTAAAAAAAATGAGCAGCCTTCAAATTAAAACACATAAATAAACAAACTTGTGTATATCAATTGATAAAATGAAAAAAAAGAAAGGACAAAGATGTTCACCATGTTATGGACTAAATAGTTTTGTCCCCTCCTACAAAATTCATATGTTGAAGCCCTAACTCCAAATATAATGGTATTTGGAGGTGGGGTCTTTGAGGAGTAACGGTTTTGATGAGGTTTGGGGCCCCATGATGGGATTAGTGCCTTTATAAGAAAAGGAGGCTCTAGAACTTTTCCTCTCTGCCATGTGAGGATACAGGGAAAAGGTGGTCCTCTGCAAGTCAGGAAGTGGGTCCTCACCAAGAACCAGATCTGCTGGTACCTTGGTTTTAGACTTCAGAACTGTGAGAAATAAATGCCTGTTGTTTAAGCCCTACAATCTATGATATTTTGTTATAGCAACCTGAGTTAACTAATACATATTGCTTATAACCAGCTAGCATTAAAATAGAGAATATATGAAGATTTCTTCAACTTACAAAAGCAGCAACAATAACAAAAACCTTTATATAAAAAAGGAGAAAAAATATGAACAGGTGATTTACAGGAAATAAACTCCTAAAAATGCCAACAAATACGTAAAACATGCTCAACTTCACTCATTATTTGGCAAATGAAAATTAAAACTACAGTGAGATGGCATTTCATAACTATTAGTTTGGTAAAGCCAGTTGACCATAGAGATATTGCTTAAAATATGGTATATGTGAACTCTCATACATTGCTGGTATAAAGATAAATCATACAAACAGCCCATTTAGGAAGAAATCTGGCCAAATGTAATGCTAGAGATACTTTTGCTTACATCCATATGTAGACCTATAAATTTTTATTTCATCATAAAAGCAAAATGTGGGAAACAACTTAAATGCCTATCGATAGGAGAATGAATAATTAAATAATGGAACATCAAGCCTAGGAATACTATGCAGAAGTTCAAATGAATGAACTAGAGGTATATGCATTATTGGAGGTAAATCCCACAGAATAACTCCAAGTGATAAAAGCAAATCAAGAATATGTAAAGAAAAACATTTACATGCATATTTAAAATATGCCTATTGTACTATATTTTATATGAACACCAATATATTTATTACAAATGCATGACAAACTTCAAATCAGGAGATTGGTTACTGCTTATGTGAGAGGACCCTGAGACCATCCTCAAACTTGACAATTTGCTAGAAATCAGAACTCAGTTTTTATACTTATGGTTTATTACACAGAAATGACACAGATGAAAATGAGCAAAGAGAAAAGGCCTATGAGGATATGTCCAGGAGAAACCAGGCACAAGCCCCCAGGCATCCTCTCCCAGTGGAGTCACGTAGATGTGCTTAATTTTCCCGTCTGTAACGTATGACAACACATGTGAAGTGCTGTCAACCAGGAAGTCCACTTAAGCCTTATAAGTGCATGAGCTCCTGCATTAATGACCTCAGCTACTCAGATTCCAGCTCTCCAGGTGAAAAACAAGTTCTTACTATAAGTCATATTGTTAGCATAAACTATCTGATCTTACTGGTACACCTGGCTCAAGGCCTCAGGAATAAAAAAAACCCACCCTTACGGGGAAGAATGTGCCAAGGGCTCAGGCCTCACCTTAGTAAGGAGCTTACTAAGGGCCAGACCTGAAGACAAGTCTTTATTGAGAGTGTGCTGGGTTTGAATTCAGGTCTGTCCAGTTAATCTTTTCCTGCGTAAGCTGAAGAGGCTAGAAGGAGGCTGGGAATGGCAAAAAGAACAGAGAGGACTTCAATGTAGAATGCAATTTATTTCTTATACTGGGAGGTGGGTAAATGAGTGTCCATTATATAATTCTTTGGACACTTTTATCCTAATTGCATAAAAATATAAAAAGTCAATGTACTAGGGGAGTATCACTTTATACAGATTCCTCTAAACAGTTAAGATAGATAATGGAATTTTTACAAATGATTAAAAAAAAATAGCTACAAAATGCATGTGGCTTTGGCCTAGAAATAGTCCACCCCTATCAAAGACTAAATTTTATTAATGAAAACAATGCCAGAGTTTTTCTCATGATATTTTGTTTTTAGAGATGGGGATCAATCTGGACACTGTTTCCTTATCTCGGTGGTAATCAAGGCTTAGCAATTTCCCACAGCGTTACACAAATCCAGATGATTCTACATTTTGCAACTATGTCTTATTATTTTTTGCCCTTTGGATGAGTATTGCTTTTTGTTTTCATACCATGATACTCCTTTTGTTGACACAGTGACTCCTGCTGCTACTTTAAGGCTCGTAAACACAACCATCTCTGTGAAGTGTTCCACTACCACTAGCGCAATAACAACCACTAGTGTTTACTGAGTGCCAGGGAGCGTTCTAAGGGTTTCACAAGCACTATTTGAACTCGCATGATACCCAATGATGTATGAATGATCCTCATCTTATCAATGAGGGAACTCAGGTACCTAGGAGTAAAGACATTTAGCCAGGGCCACACAATTAGTAAATAAAGAATGGAGGATTGGACCTAGCTGTAGAACCACAGTCTGTGTCTCTAACAAGAAGCTTTGCTGCTCCGTAGCACTCCTCTCCTCTAGGATTGCTTGTGCTTTTACTGTGCCTTGTATGTAACTTCATTGTTGCATTTGTGGATTGGTGGATGTCTCCTTCCCCAAACAATGTTTTTGAGGTCCTATAGAATCCATATTTCCTAGCAAAGACCCAGTATAGAATAGGAGTTAAAAACACTTAATAAATTACTCATGAGACTATCGAATGTAGAATTTATTAGGATGCATATACTTAGGTCTAAAAAACTAATGTATAGGAAATTTCAGTATGGAAACACTGGGAGGAGAAAAAAGACCTTTAAATTCCTTTGTTTTATTTATATTTCAATAACAATGACAAATGATACAGTAAAAGTATAGAAGCTACTCCTGTGTATTTATTTTTCAGGGAAATATATGTCACTGTAGATGTTACAGCAGTGAATTAAAAATCTAGAATTGTGCTTTCATTTTATTTTTCTTAAAGGGATTAATATTTAATTATAATAATTTGATGTTTATAATCATAATACATATTACATGCTCACATACATGTATTCATTTCTGTTCATTTTATAAAGACATACCTGTATCTTTTATTTTCATTAGCAAAGCCATTTTCACATTCTATAGGAAAGAATTACCCTATAGATCACTGTAAAAAAAAAAAAAACAACAAAAAACCCAAAAACAGTTTACCCAGTTAGTTCCTCTTCTAAATTATTGAATTGTATTGGCGGTAAGAGGAAGATATATCTGGTACGCTGTCCGAGGGAGACCTAGTTCCTTTTAACTTACCATGTTTTAAGGGGGTTGCCAATGAGGGTGCTGGCTTTTGACAAAATAACCTTCTTCCTTATTTCTTAAATTCAACCTCTATAACAATTTACTGCTTCAATATTGTGCTTGCTTTTTTTTTTTTTTTCACGTTAAATATTTTACCTGCTTATATCCTTCAATTTGGGGTTTATTTGACTTCCACGGCCAAGAAAATGACCCTTTCTTACATTAAATCTTGGCCATGGCAATCCAAAGTTAACAAAACCATTTCCAAGCAGATCAGGAGGGGGACATGAATCAAAACAAGAAACCGTGTGAGGCTGGACCACTGACTTTTATTTTTCTTGTTTTTTACATTCAGCACTGTTACAGAAAATAAAAACCCAAGCCCTTGGTATCGAAATTAGTATTGGAAGGAATTTTTTATAATAAAAGCTCCCTGTGAGTAGGTGCGTGGAGTTACTGTTCAAAAGGGAATGCTTTCTTTGCATTATAGCAAACATACGCAAGCCTTCACCAAGGAAATAGATATCTTCTATCAGCCCACCCTAAATGGAAGAAAGCAAGCTTAAAATTGGTAGAAGAGTTGATTTCGCTACATGTTTATGTTAATAGGGTATTTGACTTTTGAATGCTTCATAAACCTTGTTATGCTCTGTGCTATTTGAGGAGTAAAGCAGCTGGAACACTGCCAGAAGCCTTAATTGGAATCAGCTTAGCAGGGGCTGACAAGGTTTCCTAGTGTTTAGTTTCAAACTTACTATAAAAATGCAAAATTATGTGCTATTTATTTTCTATTCCTCTTTGGTTTATGCCCGTAAAGGTAAGACTTAGCTGCATTAAGGAATAAACTCATTTTTCTCTTGTCTGCCCCAGGCTAGTACTCAGAGTCAGGCAGCCTGGGTATTGTCTCTTCTAATTAGCTGTAGCCTCACTTCTCATGCAACAGAGAATGTCACGGGGATCCTTCCCCCATGCATTTTGATTATTGGCTAAACGATCACTCAAATGGCCAATCCGTGGCCGAGTTACTGAGCTGTGTGGTCAATCTGTCACCAATCTAGTAAGGCCACAGAAATATGTTCAAAATGGCTCCTGGGGGCTCTTAGTTTTCTCCTACCAAAGGGTCACATTTGGTACTGGCCAAATAAGCAGGCTCTTGGTTTTATTTCAAGCCATGAGAAGTCGATAAGTTTTGTGCTTTCTGTCGAACTTTACAGAAGTCATGCTTTTAATTTTGTTTTTTTGGTTGGACTTTTTAGCTTCAATTGGCTCTAGTGTTTCAACTGGTTTATATCCCTTACTATATTGCTGCCTGACATGGACAAAATAATCTACTTCCTTTAAAAAAAACACACTCACACATAGGCCGGGTGCGGTGGCTCACGCCTGTAATCCCAGCACTTTGGGAGGCCGAGGTGGGCGGATCACGAGGTCAGGAGATCGAGACCATCCTGGCTAACACGGCGAAACCCCGTCTCTACTAAAAATATAAAAAATTAGCGGGGCGTGGTGGCGGCGCCTGTAGTCCCAGCTACTCTGGAGGCTGAGGCAGGAGAATGGCGGGAGTCTGGGAGGCGGAGCTTGCAGTGAGCCGAGATCGCGCCACTGCCCTCCAGCCTGGGAGACAGAGAGAGACTCCATCTCACAAAACAAAACAATACAAAAACACATGAAAAATCCCACAAAACTTAAGTACCTACTATGTGCCAGGCAGTGTGCTGGGTGCTAATGACACCAGTAGACGAATAAATAACACATAGTTCCTGTCTTGACATCGTTATAATCTTTTTGGGATGAAACAGAAATTTGAACAAATGATTTAGAATTAGTGATGAGTGAACTGTGAGTCAAAATGTTGTCTGTTCAGCTGCCCCAGAGGCAGCCAACCCCAGCTTTTCAGTAAAAGGTCTGCGAGGACACAGAAAAGGATGCAAAACTCAACCTGAAGCTAAGATGGATACAAACCAAGTGCTAAATTCTGAAAGGAATTTTCTGTTCTTACAAGGAACTGGGTTGAAAAAAGAATGTCTACTTTTTACGTCAAACCACACACTCTGCTTTTGCTTTGTGGGAAAGACATTGCTCTGAAATGAGACAGAGGTGCTTTACTTAATCCTCAGCATCTCTCCCTAGCTCTGTAAAATGTTGGATGGAAGGGCCACCTGGGCATCCTTGCCTTCTTACTGATCTTAGGAGGAAAGCATTCAGTCTTCTGCCATTAAGTGTTATGTTAGCTGACAAACTTTTGTAAATGTTCTTTATCAAGTTGAGAAAGTTCCCTTCTATTCCTAGTTTACTGAGAGTTTTGTAAAGAACAGATGTTGGATTTCTGTTAAATTCTTTTTTACATCTATACAGATGATCATGAGATTTTTAGTTTTGTTAAATATGAGTTACATTGATTTTTGGATGTTAAATCAGCATTGCATTCCTGGGCTAAATCCAGTTGTATGCTTCGGGTTTTATTTATTCTTCTTATTCTGGTTTCTCAAGGTGGTCTTTGAGTTGAGATCTTTTTCTTTTATTCTAATATAAGAACCTAATGAATTTCCCTCTAAGTCCTGCTTTAGTGTTATTCTACACATTTTGACAAGGTATGTTTTCATTTTTATTAGGCTCAAAGCACTTTCTAGTTTCTTTTCAGCTTTTCTCTTTGACCCATAGGTTATTTTGTGTGTTATTTTGTTTCAAAATATCTGGGAATTTACCAGATATTTTTATATTATGCATATCCAATTACATTTCTAATTTAATTTCATTAGTGTCAAAGAACATACTTTGTATGAGTTGAATCCTTCTAAATTTATTAGAAGTTATTTTATGGGCTGGGCATGGTGGTTCATGCCTGTAATTTCAGCACTTTGGGAGGCTGAGGTGGGCGGATCACCTGAGGTCGGGAGTTCGAGAGCAGCCTGACCAACATGGAGAAACCCCATCCCTACTAAAAATACAAAATTAGCCAGGTATGGTGGTGCATGCCTGTAATCCCAGGTACTCAGGAGGCTGAGGCAGGAGAATTGCTTTAACCCGGGAGCTGGAAGTTGTGGTGAGCCGAGATCACACCATTGCACTCCAGCCTGAGCAACAAGGGTGAGACTCTGTCTCAAAAAAAAAAAAGTTATTTTATGGCCCAGAATATGGTTTATCTTGGTAAATATTCTCTAAGCTCTTTAAAGGAATGTATATTCTATTGTTCTATTGTTGCTTAGTAGAATGGTCTGTTAGTGTCAATTAGGTCACGGTGTTAAGTTTTCCATATTCTTACTGATTGTCTATTCACTTGTTCTAGTAATGTTTGAAAGAGAGATGCTGAAATCTTTAATTATAATTGTTAATTTTTCTATTCATTCTTGCAGTTCTATCAGTTTTTTGCTTCATGTATTTTGAAGCTCTGTTATTAGGTATATAAAGTTAATGACTTTTACATGTTCTTGATGATTTGACTCCTTTATCCATTTGAAAAGACCAGCTTTAGCTCTGGTATGAACTTTTGCTATGCAATTGACTTTTATGGTCTTAATAAATGTAGCCTTTTTTGATTAACGATAGCTTCACACATATATATATGTGAAGCTTCATATATATATGTGTATATATCATATATATCCATATATAGATATATATATCATATATATATATATATATGATATATATATCTGTTGTTTGACTTGTAAACTTTTTGGGCTAGAAGAGGAAATCCAAAGGGAAATTAGAAAGTATTTTAAACTTAAAATGAAACATATCAAAATGTGTGAAGAAGTCTAAAGGAGTCCTTAGAGGAAAAATGTGTTAAGTGCCTATATAAACATAAATACCTATATGAAGGTAAAGACCATTTTGGGCCTTTATATTTAAATTGAGTTTTTAGGCATTATGTAAGTGGGTCTTGCTTGTTTATCTAATCTGACAATCTCTGCTTTTGATTGAGGTTTACAAATCATTAATATTTAATATGACTTTTACATGTTGTAAGTCTACGATCTTTTATTTGCTTTTTTCCACCCATTTTTATTCTTTTTTCTCTCTTTTGGCTTTCTTTTGAATGATTTCAATATATAACATAATTCCAAGTTATCTTCCTTATTGGCTTAATAATCATATTTTTGTTGCATTTTTTAGAGTTTAAAAGGAAGTTTATGGTATGCATCTTGTATTTATAAAGCACGCCTTCAAGAGGTATTGTACCACGTAATGTATAGTAAAAGACCCTTCCAGCAGTGTATGTTCATCTCTTCGCTCATGGATTTCATGTTATTGGTGCCATATGTTTTATTTCTACAGATTATAAACCATATTATAAAACACGCATTATTATTTATGCCTTTAGTAATCAATTATCTTTTAAAGGAAATCTTTATCTGCTCTTGTAGTCAGTGTTCCTCATTTCTTTGTGTAGATCCCGATTCCACTGACTTTCATTTCCCTTTGAAATGACCTCTTAACTTTTCTTAGAATGCATGTAAGGTAGTGATGAATTCTTTCAGCTTCTGTAAATTTTTTTAAAAGTTTAATTTGCCTTTATTTTTGAGAGATGTTTTTACTGGATTTACATTGTTTCTGATAAAATTGCTCTCATTCTTGTATCAGTTCTTCTGTAGCAAAGACTTGTTTTTTTAAATGGTTGCTTATAAGATTTTATCCTTATGTTTCAGCTTTATTTTGTTTTACTTTAGAGATGGGGTTTCACCAGGTTGCCGAGGTTGGTCTGGAACTCTTGGACTCAAGCAATCCTCCAAGTCTCGGCCTCCCAAAGTGCTGGGATTAGAGGTGTCGGCCCGGACCTGGCTTGTTTCAGTATTTTGATTACACTGTGCCTTGGTGCACTTTGCTTCATGTTTTTGTGCTTGGAGTTTCTTGACCTTCAAAGATATGTGAATTTATAGTTTTCAGCAAATTTGGAAATATTTTAGCAATTACATTTTCAAATAGTTTTTTCTCCCATCCCTCCCTCCACCCTGTTTAAGGATTTCAAATACATTTTTATTAAGCCTGTTAAAGTTGTGCCACAGCTTACTCATGTGGTTCTTATTTTTCCCAGTTAGTTTTCTCTGTGTTTTATCTTAGACCATTTCCATTTCTATGCCTTCAAATTCAGTAATCTTTTTTTTCTGCAGTGTCTCTTCTGCCTTTAATCCCATTGTATTTTTCATCTCAGACATTATAGTTTTCATCTCTAGAAGTTTGATTTAGATTATTTTAGTATTATCCATGTCGCTATTTTACATGTTCCTTCTTTCCTCTAACTTGTTAAACCCATAAGCTCCTACGGGTTCCCATATCCACTGTCTTACTGCCAATTACTCCAGATTCCCAATCTAGTCATATCTACAGTGAATTCCTTGCTTATCAGTAGTCCCCATCTTCTCTTGCCCACTCACAGATGTCATTCTCACAATTTTCTTCTCTTTCTCTATCACATATTTTTTACTCTTTAATGGGTGATTCATACCAGCGTGAAATCATGTTACTGTTTCTTCCATCTTGAAAGAAAAAAGTTATTTCTTCTCTTTGTAGTAAAACTTAACAAAACGACGAGCCCATTTTGTATTTTTTTTTCTCTTAAAGCCTTGCCACTTTTTCTCTTTTGACTGCTCTCCAGTCAGGCTTTTGAACCACCAACCCACAAGAAATTGCTCTTGACAAGGGAATGAATGACTTCCACATTGCTGACTCTAATGGACTGTTCTTGTCTTTCATCTTTCCTGATGCATCAGCCACATTTCACACCAGTGTTCATTCCTTCTTTCCTGATACATGTTCCTCATTTGGATTTCAGGATACTGTGCTTTCTTGATTTTCTTCCTACTCCACCATCACTGTGTCTAATTCATCTTTTCTGGTTCCTGTAGCCTTTTCCTGACTTCTAATGTTTATATCCCCCAGGGTCCTTGGTCCTCTTCTTTTCACTCTTTATACTTACTATCCCTAATTTCATCCAAGACAACATCTCTATTTTGACAAGTCTCCAAAGTTTATGCCCCAACAAAACATTTTACTGAACTCCAGTCTCATCTATGCAATGTAGGGCAGTGGTGGAAGGGATGGAGTGGAGCACCTTTGCTTCACATAGTTACTCAGAAACTCAGGCTGATAGAAGCTGCACCATCTGCAAATGAATAAAAAAAACTGGAGAGTCATGACCTGCGTCTTATGCTTTAGCCTAGAGGTGACATACATCATATGAATAATCATATGGTCTCACATATCGGCAAGGAGGTTGAAAAATGTAGGATTATGGATATTCAGTGAGCACATGATATACTGCTATATCAGAGTATAGGTGATGCTGTATTTATACGAAAGATGGTGTGTGGTTCTGTATTATGGGCGTCACCCTTAGACAATAGAAAAGTGTTTGAATTCATGCTTTGTCTTTTTCTATATTTTCTATTTGTTATAATGAATGTATACTATTTTTGTAATAGGAAAAATGTTAATTTTTGATTCTATAACAAAACAAATGTTATTCGGGTCTGAGTGTGGCAGTCTTCTGTGCAAGTTAGGACTTAAGGAAAGGGATGAGGAAGAGAGAGGCATGGAGGGAATTTAAATAGAATGGACAAAGAGGATGGAGAAGATTTACCGGAGAGGGAAATGTGAAAGCCATTGGTAAAAAAAATTTCAGGAAAAACTAATTTTCAGAAGAATCCCTAGCTCTATAAGGGAGGGTAGGGGAAGGAATAAAACCAACTTGAGAGACAGATGTGGGGGCCTCCGCCAGGTGTGGCTTGCTTCCTGGGGAAGGTGTATCATGACAAATGCAAATAAATTGTTCGCTAAAGTGAAGAAGCAGAAATAGAAAGAAAACAGTGGTTACAAAAATGGGGTTGCAGAGATGGGCAGAAAATACTTTATAGAAGATCAAACGTGCTGAGCTGTTAATCTACACTGTACAGAAAGCCAGGAATTGATAGGATCTCAGTATTGCTAAGGAGCAAATAGATATGCAATTTGCTGGCCTTAAAAGAGATGTGCTATCCTGTAAAGCACTATATATTTAAGAACAAACCTATGTAAGCAGTGTGGAAAGTGAATTGGTCTTAGGATGGTGATATTTGCATATGCAGAGGGAGATGTAAATATTATTTGAATTTCTAATGCCAGATTTGAAATTCTTTTCTTGTTGGCAGGAGAAATGACTCTCCCTGTCATATTCAAGGTGAGGTGCTATGTACTTGTTGACAGCCTGAAGTTGAGTAAAGACCATGTCTTGATGAAAGGATGAACCCAGTTGTCCAATTCAGGACCAAGTTCATTTTATTGGCAATAGTGGATTCTTGAATAAACTTACATTGCTGGAGTTGGTGATCTTCTATGTATTCTTTAATAATCTGATAGACATTAAGCTACTGCTGCAGGGGTTGCACGTGATTAGGAAAATATCCTTTGCATTTGGCAATTTCAAGATGACTGATCACTCTTTCCAGAGAGTTTCAAAAGATTAATGGGATGAAAGCCTCTTACCTGGGTTAACTGAGGAGTAAGTAGGAGGAGAGGATGCAGGAACAGCTACTGGACACAACTCTTTAAAAAAGCCTGACTTCAAAGGGAAAATGGGAGATCTGTGCATTAATGGACCGTGCAAGGCTGTGATGATGTAAACACACATACATAATCAAAAGGTTTACACATCAGAAATAGGCTTCTTATTTTCCTTTAAACTATTCTTTTAAAATGGAACCGTTCTTATTGGCCCTGTATTGAAATGTAAATTTTCCTTCAATCAATGAAAATGATTGAAGGCTAAACCAGGAGAGCTACTAGTAGACCTGTAGTTTGGTTCTCTTCAAGTTTATATTCTTTCTGTATTTTTATATATTTTATTTTTTATTTTGTTTAAACTTTGAAGTTCAGGGGGGTACATGTGCAGGTTTGTTATACAGATAAACTTGTGTCATGGGGGTTTGCTGTACAGATTACTTTGTCACGCAGGTATTAAGCCCGGTACCCATTAGTTATTTTTCTTGATCCTCTCTTCCCAGCCTCCACCTTCCAATAGGCACCATCTTTCTGTATTTTTCAACATGTGTTTTATGAAGATCTCTAACAGAGTTGAGGAGAAGCTAGAGAAAAGGAAGTCTTCTGATGACAGTGCTTTCTTCTACTTTATCAGCAGTTTGTCTCTGGCCCCAAATTTTGCATGCCCACTTGGAGGGCGGGAATTTCTGATCATACTCGCTTCAAAACAGTTTGCTAAACCTCAATTGTTATATTAGATTGGTGCAAAAGTAATTGTGATTTTGAAAATAACTTGAGCATGCATCTTGAGGATCTTAACTCCATCTCAGATGCCTCTAGAACATTCTTTCCAATAACCCAGAGTCATCTTCTCGAGAGTCCCTGGTAAGTATATTATTCTCATCTAATTACACTTACTGTGAATTTTAGCCCCCCCTTCTAGATAGGCCTTCTAGACATCTGAGCATCTAATTTGGGTTGATATCTGCTGTTTCCTCCCCAAAAATGAGGTTTTGCTTACAATATCCAGTCTTTAGATGATTGGATTTTGATTAATGAACTCCTTTTTAAGCACATATTTCCTCATTCATCTCTCCTATTGCCTCCTCTAGTTTAATATTTTCCAGGATGTTCTAAGATCAAAGGATAAGCTGAGTGAGCGTGATACATGTCTAGACAGTAATAAATACAAGATCTACTGATTTCAGTTGTTATGCTTATAGGAGTTACAACCAGACTAGAGATGAATGGCTAACTACATCAACAGCACAAGAGAAAGCTCTACAGCAAACATGAGGAATTATTCAACTGTCAAGACCTGGTATTAAAGGGGGAAAAATCACCTTCAAATTATTCTTACTATAGGAATAAAGAGAAGGAAATAAAACTGAGAACAACAAAAAAGAATGAAAATGAGATTATTTTCTTCTTTTTCTGAAAACTGTTTTGCTGTTTTTGCCCTTTTAAAGAGCTCAAACTAAAGGCTTCCTTACTAAGACCTTTGCCTGACATTGCCATTAAAGAAATGGATTATAACAGAGCAGAAAGCACCAGCCCTGGAGGTTCTGTGAAAATGCTGGTCATAAGGAATAGGAATTGGAAAGCAGAGGCTGTTCATGCTGAATTTATCTTCTCCAGTGCAAAGGCTTTTTGCTGCCTCTCCCCCTCAAGCCCATGGGTGGAAGCAGTGAAATTCACTGACATAACTGGGCCAGTTGCTTTTTATTTCAAGTATGCTGTGAGGAATACTTGAAAGCAATCATCTGTGCTCAGTAATTGGCTGATAAAGCTCAATATCCTCAGCAATTACAGTCACTGTTCATTCAGGAAATCCTCCATACATCATCTGAAAGCAGGGCAAAATTGTAAATTATTATAATACTAACCCATGCAACGCTAGTAGAACATACTTTTATAGTGTTAGGAGCAAAGATTTAGACACTGAATGGAAATTCTAGTCAGAGAAACCACAGGTCATTGCAGTTTCAAGGGGAACTGAGAAGGAGAAGAGCTGGTTGAGGAGGCGCGGCCACCATGACCCTGAGTCATTCCCGAAGCAAATTAGCACTCAGGAAAAGTCAACCAAGAATGTGATCACAGGGGTCATGATGAGATTGACAAAAAGAACAAACCACCATGCGTAACTACTGTCTGTTATCTGTTGCTATAAAGGAATACCTGAGGCTGGGTAATTTACAAGGAAAAGAGGTTTATTTGCCTCACAGGTCTGCAGGCTGTACAAGAAGTATGGTTTCATCATCTGCTCTGGTGAAGGGCTCAGGAAGTTTCTGTTTTCCATTCATGGTAGAATTCGAAGAGGACCTGGTGTATCATATGATGAGGGAGGAAGACCAGGGAGGCTGGTTTTTTTGTTTTGTTTTTTGAGATGGAGTCTTGCTCTGTCACCCAGGCTGGAGTACAGTGGCCCAATCTTGGCTCACTGCAAGCTCTGCCCCCTGGGTTCAAGCCATTCTCCTGCCTCAGCCTCCTGAGTAGCTTGGACTACAGGCACCCACCACCACGCCTGGCTAATTGTTTGTATTTTTAGTAGAGACAGGGTTTCACTGTGTTAGCCAGGATGGTCTTGATCTCCTGACCACGCGATCTACCTGTCTCGGCCTCCCAAAGTGCTGGGATTACAGGCATGACCCACCAGGCCCAGCCCAAGGCTGTTTTTAACTATCACTCTCTCCTGGGAATTAATAGAGGGAGAACTCATCCATTATCACAAGATCAGCACAAAACTGTTCATAAGGAACCCACCCTCATGACCCAAACACTTCCCACCAGGCCCCACGTCTAACACTGGGGATCAAATTTCAATATGAAATATGAAGGGGAGAAATATTCAAACTGTATCACCTACCCGAGGTTAAGACAGTAAAAATATATGGTTCTAAACGTGCCTATTGAGCACAGGACTGGAGTGGGAGGGAAGATTGCTAGTGATTGGCCTAAAAACAAATAAACCAACAAACATTAATGAGTAAGTGCCTAAGGAGTAACTGAATATGTGGGCATAAAGCACAGGAATGAAAGGCGTTTTATTTCACATAGAGACACATGAAGCAGAGAATTTAGAGCCGGGTAGTATCTAGTTAAACTCCCAACTTTCAATTTACGTGACTTAGACAAGTCTAAGGCATGACAAGCTAAGTGACTTGTCCAGGGTAATACCACCGACAATCAGACCTAAGCTTTCATTTTCACTCTGCCGCCAGAGATACTACCACCAACAACAGATGGCAGAGCTGAAATGCAAACAGGTCTGATTGTTATTCAGTAAGTTGCTACACATTCAGTTTTATGGCTACCAGGCTTGATTTATAGATCAGCATTTAGTAGGTTCTTCATCTCCTTTATTTCTAGGGCTTCTGATCAGTTAGCTGGCATCAACAATTCTTACATGTTAAATCATTATAAACACCATTTTGTCCCTGGTATATCCATCTTATCTTTGAATAAGCTCTGTTTCTTTGCTATTCAGAGAGCGATCTCGCTAGCAAAATTACTCTTAGCTTAACTGTCACCATCACAACTGGCCTGCAGAGGACAGGCATCCCAGAAATGCTTGTGTTCCTTTACTAATACGTTTCTCAATTCATTAATGAAGGGAGTGTACTCTGGGCCCTCTAGGAACTGTATGTGAGCAGGGGCGAATTGGCATAATATATCTACTCCTACATTCCTCGCTCCCTAAACCTTTAGATTTCCTCCTCTATATTATGCCAAGAATGATCTGGCATCTCAACCTCATTAAATTTAACCCACTGAAAGGTCCAAGTTTTAGTCAACCAACTAATCAATCTGTCACAAACAGCTCCATCTACCAAAACATTAGATCCAGAACCTCTGATAAGTGGTCTGATAACTCAAACAAATTTGACCAATAAATATTCTATCATCGTGGTTCTAATTGCCCCTAGGATTTATTTTCATATATCTATATATCTCCTGGATTTATACCAATATTAATAAAATAATGTAAATTAATAAGAGTTTGCAATTCTCTTGCTATATAATCCATTTTTCCCAGATAAATATTTGAACTTTCTCTGCTGAAGCATTCTGAAATTTGATCCCAAGTATGGGTTTAGCAGGAAAATGGGGTGGACATGTGAGTCGTAAGAAGACTAAGCATCCACCTGCAAAGTGATGGCCCAAAAGAGGTTATTACAGTGTCTTCAAATAAGGGGAAGCTGATGTTTGGGAGACTTACGAGTTCAGCCTGCTCCACTGCCAAGGGAAACCCAAAGGTTGGTTTTGTATTCTCAACTTTTACTCAGTCTACCCAAACATCACCTTCTCAAATCTCAGGGTTGAAGATCATTGTGAAGATCAAATAAGAGGTTTTTTTTTTTTTTTTTTTTTGGTATGTATGTATGTATGTATCTTTCCTATCACAGTAACCTTTTTAAGTGCAGAGATTATATGTAATTCAATTATGAATCACTACCTGGCAGACAGAAAGCACTAAATAATTGTTAATTGAATAATGAGATCAAAGAGGTCTATTTGACTTCTAAGTACTTTGGCAAATATCCACTGCTTATTATTCTGGAAATGTCTTCTTTTATATGGTCTGCTGTAGCTCTCACTAATCTCTCGTTTTCTCAGTCTCTCTTGCACGGTCACTGATCCGTGGTGGGGGTGGTAAAGGGACATTTTTAGTCTGTAAGACTGAAAGAGCTAACTCAGAATAAATTCAGTTCAGGGAGAAAGGGTGTCCCCAACTGGGAAGACATTATTGACTAGTATTTTCTATTTTAGAGTGTTAGGGCACCCTGCTGACTTCAGCTTTGCTCTTTGGCACCACTTTGATGTTTGTGCCTCAGTGCACTAGGTCTATGACGGCTACAATGAACGTTGGCTGCATTTGAATTCCTTATGGAACTCAAGGGCCTTTTTCATAATCCCTTTAGGCATCTGCATTAACGGTCCATATTGCATACTGTGGGAATTTAATTTGGATGAGTATCTCTGTGCCCTCTGTAAAGTGTCTGGGGGGAAAACTTGGGGGCCTCTTGTCCTTGGTGGCCTGGTGGTATCTCACTGACAGGAAGTACTGCAGTCTGTCAAATGAAGAAGAGTTTTAGCCAGTGAAGTCCGAGACTGTGTGAAGGAAGGAAATATTTTCTAAAGAGCCAAGGCACGTCTTGCTAGGAAATCACTCAGGACAAATGTGAGGGATGACTAAAGGGAGAATGAATGCCAAACCCAGACACCATTCCCAACTTCATTTTCCTTGCTTATTTGCTACTATGAAATTGGGGACAAAAATGGGACACTTTTAGGGTCCGATGTGTCCCCCAAAATTCATGTGTTGGGAGCTTAATCTTCAATGCAAAATTGTTGAGAGATGGACTCTAATGAGAAATATTTAAGTCATGACCTCATGAATGAATTAACTCCCTTATAAAAGGGCTTGACAAGGGAGTTCATTCATGTTTGTCCTTCTGCCATGTGAGGACAGTGTTCCTCTCTCATGGAGGAGGTAGCTTTCAAAGTGGCATCTTGGAAACAGAGACTGCAACCTCATCAGACAACGGAATCTGCAGTGCCTTGGTCTTTGACTTCCTACCCTCCAGAACTGTGAGAAAATAAATTTCTCTTCTTTATATTAGGTTTGTGCAAATGTAATCACAGTTTTTGCCATTAAAAGGTTTTTGCCATTACTTTTAATGGCAAAAACCACAATCATTTTTGTACCAACCTAAAAAATTACCTAATCTTGGAGAGTCTGTTATAGTAGCACAAACAGACTAAGATGTTCACCTTTCACACCTCCATTGCAGTAGGAAGTGGTCTTTAGATGATTTTCTGGCCAAACAGATGTTAGAGGTCTTATGGAAGTTTCTAGAAAATATTTCTTCCTCAGCAACAGGAGGGAGCTCTGCCTTTTGACCCCCCTGCCAGCCTTCTTCACCAACACCCTTCTCCATTTCCTGCCTTCAAATGCTGCCATGATGCTTGCAGCAGCAGCCACCACTGTCAGATCATGAGGTAACAAGTGAAAGGAATAAAGGAAATACCAAAGATGATAGAACAGGAAGATGCGAATAATCTATTATTAACTTTGGGAACAATAGCTCAATTTTAGTAATTATATATCTCTAACTATATGGTGTTTTTATTTCTTTCTAACAAAAAAGAAATTAAATATTGTGTGCTATATGCTCTACTTGCAAGATTTTAGTAAAACATTCAACTTCCTTGGACCTCAGTCTCCCAAATTATAAAATGAAAATAATGCCTTCTGCACAAATATAAATCAAGTAGGATACACAAGTAAAAGGGCTAGATGAATATAAATTAGCCTCACAAGAAAATTAAATGTATTCTGCATGAATATAGCAATTTTGGAACACAAGCTTTCTTTATTAATGAGAGAGTGACATTCACATTTAGAAAGCAGGGACTCAGGAGACACTAATTATTAT
The DNA here is from genome assembly GCF_003255815.1 of Theropithecus gelada. Lineage (NCBI taxonomy): Eukaryota > Metazoa > Chordata > Mammalia > Primates > Cercopithecidae > Theropithecus > Theropithecus gelada. The sequence continues at coordinate 57,041,297 of NC_037686.1, forward strand.
ACCCGTTCTTTCCACAGACTCACTTTGTAACCTTTAGCAAATCATTTAACCCCTCTGACCTCTGATTTCTCACCCATAAAATTTGAGACAGTAATGATTTACCTTCCTGCATAATGGGGTTGTTCTGAAGATTAAAGATGGTGAAATATTCGAAAACTTTTCAAAAATATATTGAGGTATGTAAATGTATATTATAAATACATATTTCATTAGAGACATTTAGGCATGAGACTGGAATGTTCTCACTTATGTCTGATGTGGAGTTAAAATACTGAACCATTAATTAATAGTCATTTGTCCCTGTGGAGGAACTCTTGTTTATTAGGGATTTATATTTATTTCTATATTTTAAAATATCTATTCCCTGGCAAAAAGTAGTATTTCAAATTTTAGAATATTCTTTCAGTTTATTTTTATAATTTATTACATGTGTTATTCATATAATAATTAATCTATTTATTATTTTGTAATTACTTCCCAGTGATAGAGTAGCACAGGCAGGCCTTAGGAAAATTTGAGAGAATGTATGAAGATAGAAAACTAGGAAGATATTTAACAAATAAAACATAGGAGCAATTTGATAAAATAAACATATTTGTTCTGCAAAAAGGCCCACACACATTATATTTTAATAACTGTATTAACAAACTGCCTTAAGTGTTATTTTATGAGGAAAAGCCATCTCTCTTTTTCTGAGGCTAGAACAAGAGCACACACATACACACACTAGAATACAGATAGTCAGATGTAGAATAGAATCTGCCTACCTATCTGTATTTTATAATAGATACAAACTAGAATACATGAACATACATGTATATGAATTCTAAATTTTATAAGTAAGGTTATGCTACTGAAGATTGAGGAGGTGTTTGAAGTAGATTAGATGATTTGATTTTCAAATGTATTTGTTTAGGCTTGAGGTGACTTTCTCAAATTTGACTGTTCTGTGGAATGCTATAGTATGTACACTATTTTCACAGTTTGTTTACATTCTAGACTATCTTATATCCATATTTGAGAAGCCTTGCAACCCTTCACAATAATTAATGTTATTTGCAGTGGCTTTCACTGTGGGCTGACAGTGTTCCATAAAAGAACTGAAACCTAAACTGCCCCCCTACTCTCTCTCTCTCTCTCTCTCTTCCTCTCTCTCTCTCTCTCTCTTCCTCTCTCTCTCTCTTCCTCTCTCATTTTCCCTCAAGCACTGTCCTTTCCAGATCCAGACGTCTTTCCAGATTTAGCTGCCCTTTCTTCTCACAGAGCTGACAGCCCTTACTCTGCCCATAAATGTTATTTTTAAACCTTCTCTTGCTTACTGTTACAAGTTTTGATAAGGTCTTGACCACTAGGACAATTACTGGATGCTGCTGCCTGTCTACATTCTTATCAGACTATTTCTAGTACAGTTTCTACTTTTCTTATTACCTTCCTGTCTGTCTTACACTCAGGAAGCTTTGTCATTGTTAAGAGCAAAAAGTTGTACTAGATTGAAAAATACCTATCCTCTCCAAAATCTAATCAAATTTAATCCTTAGAATGTGATTATTATCATTGTTATAAGAACTGCCAGAAAATGACTAAAAATTATAAATTCGAATTCAGATGTTCCACTGGATACCATTTAGCTCATGGTCCTAGACCGTTGCCTTCCTATTCCAAAGTAACAACAACAAAAGAAAAACAACCCTTAGACATCCATCTGACCCCTTTCTCATGTGGTCTAGGTCATCTGATCAAGACGCTATCTGGCTGGGCGCGGTGGCTCACGCCTGTAATCCTAGCACTTTGGGAGGTGGAGGCAGGCGGATCACAAGGTCAGGAGATCGAGACCATCCTGGCTAACACGGTGAAACCCCGTCTCTGCTAAAAATACAAAAAATTAGCCGGGCGTGGTGGCGGCGCCTGTAGTCCCAGCTACTCGGGAGGCTGAGGCAGGAGAATGGCGGGAACCCGGGAGGCGGAGCTTGCAGTGAGCTGAGATCTGGCCACTGCACTCCAGCCTGGGTGACAGAGTGAGACTCCGTCTCAAAAAAAAAAAAAAAAAAAAAAAAAAGAGACACTATCATTCACAATTCTGAAACTGTCTGGTGAGTTTTGATGACTACACTCAGCTGTCTGGCTTTTCATTCCAATTGATTCTAGCTCCCAAATAGACCAATTGGGAGCTTAAACACAAATGCAGTTAGCAGCCATCAAGCATTCTTTCAACTCACACAGAAAAACATCATCCTTCCTTGGTCCTGACCTTGAAATCTTCCCCCAAAAGTAGATGTATAAGGTCGAGTAGTGTTCAAATTGCACAAAACAGTTTGTCGCCATCTTAATCCCTACCTTATTTAAACTGGGAAATGTTGCTTTGAAACCCCATTCTTGTACATTTTCTAACTTTTCTTAACCTTCTTTATTATACCCACCCACTTCAGTCACAAGATCTCTTACCTGAAAGCAGGCGGGAAAATGTGACGAGCTAGGAGGAGGACTGCAGATTAAACACTCATGTGAACTTTTAGTTTAGCATATTTCAGAGTCTGTTATTCTCACTGCTGGTGTGGGGGATTATCCTGAACAACTTCTATAAATGCTACAGGGAATTATGCATGTCCAGTCCATCAATGTTAATGGGTGAATAAACCTTACAGTTTGTTAAGTAATATAACACCTATTAGGGAAGGGTGAATTGGTTAATGTATGTATTAGGCTCTGAATTTACCTGAGTCAAACCCCTTAATGGGCTACTTATTTTACGCTTTGTGCAAATGAATAATTCAGTCTCAGTGTATGCACCCTCAAGCAAAGCAAACTACTTATTAGTGGTATTTGGGAATTGACGTAAAATATTCTGTCCAACCTCAAAAGTGTCTCTGTTGTCATCTTCAAAACAATTCCAAATAGGACTGATAAAATTCTCTTTATTAATAGAACTGAGCAATATATAGCTGGAAAAAAGCCAAATTTAGATGTGCAGTATTAATTTTACAACCGAAAGCAGTTTGTATAAGCAGCAACAATGAGACCACATATTAGTGATTATTGCTGCTAATTTTGTGGTTTATGGGGCTTAGTTTTAATTTTTATATCCTGTCCAATGAAGCACATTAGACATTCATGTAAGTTACTTTGCATGGGACTTATTACAAGGTAGACAAAATTTCCCTGGGAATAAACTACTTGATTCCAAAAAGAAAATTATGACCAAGATTTTTAAACTCTGAGACAAAAATCTTTTTTCATTTCTTCTTCAGTGGCAACAGGAGATAAGTTTCCATCATGCATATGCAACTTAATTTCTCACCTCAGTGCTGTTGTGTACATGGAACTTATTTTACTATGCCTATTTGGGAACAGTGGCTATCTTTCCACATTCAGTTGTAGAAGAATTTAACATGATTGAGACTACTTTCCTTTGAGGACATTAGTTTTTTGACTAAAATCTACTGCTAGCATTTTAAATACAAGCTTTCTCAAGAGCTTTGGATATTAACAGCTAAGTTTAAAACCAATTCCTCATAAAGGGAAACTGCGCCAGAGTCGATGTGATTCTCTCCGAGAGTGGAAGAATATCTTAGACAGACATGCAGAAAACAACCGTCGTGGAGTGAGATCGCTTTCTTTTCCCTTCTCCTCCTACAACTCATTGGGAAGCAATGAAGAAATCAAGAAATTGAAACAAAGACCCCATATTCTATGAATCCTAGAGATACCTGCAGCTCCAGTTCACAGTACGTGAAGAGAGAAAGTTGATGCTGATGAAACAGTAAATGACTTAGTGAGACGTTAGGAAGATGAAACCTAAATGACTACACGGGGTGATGCTGGTGGGCTGCAAGTCTGTTTAACCTGCAGAATCCTGAAAAGGCTCAGAAATTAGAGGTGCCACACACTATAAAATGTGGGGGGCAGGTAGGGGCTGAAAATAAGGGGTTGGTTTAGATGTTGGTCTAAGTATTTGGTCTCCTGGGAGCCCACCCTCACTACATTTAGGGAATCTCTTCTGTCATCTCCCCAGCAAATATTCTTTTGAATTACAAGAGTTCCAGAAAGAAAATAGGAGAAATGAAAGATTTTTAATACGTTATACAAGCAAAATTTTTGAGACTGAAGGACATTTATTTCTGATAGAAGGGGCTTTCCAAATGCTAGTAAAATAAGTTTTAAAAGATGCATATCAATATTTATAATCACAAAATTTCAAAATATTTGAAAATAATCAATGGCCGTCAAAAAACAATAACAGTAAAAGCAAATGTACAAGCAACAAAAAAAGGATTTAAGTAAAACAAAAATACCATAGGGCCAAGTTAAAGATAAAGACAAACTGGAAAATACTATTTGCAATTAACATCACAAAGAACTTACATCCTTAATAAGTGAAGTGAATAATCTTAGAACTACAAAAGCAAAAGCCCACATCTAATAAAAAACCAAAGTGTCTCAGCAGTTAGGTTACAGAAGAGGAAATATAAATAGCACTTAAAATATGAAAAAAGGTTCAGCCTCATTCATGAGATGCAAATTAAGATTTAAATTATATGTATATGTATTTGTGTATATATATACACACACATATGTAAGATTTATAACATACATATATACTTAGATATATAGAAAGATGGCAAAAATATAAAACATTGATAATTTGGCAAAGCCATTGGGAAACAGGTCCTCATATAAATTTGATTAGCATATAATTATAATTGGCACAACCATTATATACGGACTATTGTATCAAAGTTACATTTAAAAATACACTGTAACCTATTATTGATTCAGTGGCAATGTATGTTACAGATATACTTGCATACTGGTACAAGATTTGAAACCACAAAAAATGACAAATGAAATACACATAAAAACAATGACAAAGTTAATACATTTAGTGGAATGTTATGTAGCTATAAAAATATGTACTAATAAGCAAGATCTTCAAGATAGATTATTAAGTGAAAAATCAAATAGGTAAGTACCATGTGGAATGTCCTCTTTTTTGTGTTAAAAAAGGGGAGAAAATACATAATTTTACTTGTATTTGCATAAAGAAACTCTAGAAAAATACCAAAAAAGGTATTAAAATTGGCTGTGTTTCTAAGTGGCGAATAAGTGAAAGTTGATTCTCACTTATTGTTTTATAATTGTATTTGCACTCTTTGGCTATTTAAACTATGTACAGGTATTTTGGGGATACAATACAACAAATTTTAAAATTTACTGCTCTTTTTTTTCCTCAGAGTTTAGCTCTTTCCTAGACTTGTAGGTCTGACCTTTTGGCATCTCTTTGAATGTGTTGATAGGAATATAAACTTGATTTTTAGGAAGAGAAAGGGATTGGTTCTGGGGGAGCAGATGACATGGCATGACATATGTTGGCTGGCATTTCCCTTAGTTGGAATTGAGTTGGATAGAGATGGGTTTGGAGTGATGCAACACCAACTTTTCATAAAGCAAATAGCTCGAGCTTCCACTGCAGATTTTAAGTAGTTTTTCTATTAAGATTATGTCCTCTTCGCCCAACTCAGCTTGAGAATAACTGAGTCATAGGCAAAAAACAAAAGAATCCTGTTCATGCTCAACTTCAGGAGACTCTGAACCCAAGTATTGCAAATGGGGCATCTTCATTTCAAGACTTGTGCCACATCTTCACTCCAGCTTGGACACCATGATTGCTCTGGCAAATTGGTCACAAATGGATGGCTTTGAGATCATGAAGATTTAACACACTTGTGGTGTACAGTGGCGTTTTGAGAGTAGGCACCGTCTACAGTGGGGATGGCAGGGCTTCCTAAGAGGAGATCCTCCTCATGGTGGAGCCAGAGTTTAGAGACAGGGACACAGGAGATGCCGCATGTGACCAGAACAGATTGCTTTGAAATCTCATACAACACCACTTATGATTACCAGGGATTAAGAAAGAGGTGGATTTCAGGGAGTAGGTTAACTTGTGTAAGCATAAAATGGGAAGGAAAAAAAAACGCTGGAAATTAATGTAATCCTCCTTTTGTCATTTGTATGCTTAGTGATGTTTGGAAACGGGTGTATAAAGATGGAAAATGTGGAAACATAAATGACCAGTGCTAGGGAACTGGTTAGATAAGCTGTCAAATCATGTTTGCAGGAAATCCTTTATTCTGCAGAATAATCTTAACATATTCCTGGGTCATGTATGGCTCCCTAGTTACAACAACAACAAAAGAATAGAAAAAATATTCTGATAAAACTTAAGTAAAAAATCTATTGGTGAAATATAGAGCAGCTTAGGTAATTTAAGGAAAACTTCAGGGAGAGCAGGAACAGAACCACTGAAGGGGTCTCAAGAGGAGGAGGCAATGGATGTCTTAAGTCTGGCACTGTCAGAATGAATCACTTCCAACCAATTTGCATCCTTATTCATTCCAGGAAGAAGGCTTTTTTGCTTAAATTGCATCCTAAGAAAACTCTCAGCTAGAGTAGGGCAAGAATCTTTAAAGCTGCACAAGAGGAAGGGTAGATCCCCAAAGGAAAATTGGGGTATTGGTCACAGAGGAAGAGAGAGAGAGAGACAGTGTGTGTGTGTGAGATAGAGAGGAGACGGGGAGAGACAGGGAGACTACCTTTCTAGCTGTGTGACCTTGAGCAATGACCTTGAGTCACTGTTCTCCAGAGGAACAGAGCCAATAGGATGTCTGTGTGTGTGTATATATATATATATATAGAGAGAAAGATTTATTTTAGGAACTTGGCTCATACAATTATGGAGGCTGCCAAGTCCACAATTTGATGGGTGGACCAGTAGGCTGGAGACATAGGTAGGAGCCAATGATGCAGTTCAAGTCTGAAAGCAATATGCTGGCAGATTTTTTCCCTCCTCCAGGGAGGTTTTATTTTATTTTATTTTATTTTATTTTATTTTATTATTTTATTATTTTATTATTTTATTTTATTTTCAAGCCTCAACTGATTGGATAAGGCCCACTCATATTATGGAGCACAGTTCGCTTTACTTAAAGTCCACGCATTTAAATGTTAATCTCATCTAAAAGCATACTCGGAGAAATAAAGTTTGACCACATATCTGGGAACCTTAGTCCAGCCAAGTTGATCCACAGAACTAACCACTGCAGGTAAATTACTTAACTCCTGTGTCTCCCTTCTTGCACCTATAAACAGTAATTATGATAGCACCCATCTCCCAGAGCTGTTGAAATTATTAGACACAGAGTACTCACAGCAGTGACTCGTCCATGGAAATAGCAATACATGTTCTGTGTTTTTTATTGATATTCTGTAATGAAGATCTAAACCTTTTATAATCAGAAAATAAATGTTTTGGGTGTCCAGATTGGATCTTTCTGCATGGCCATGGTTACTGAAGTTCTGATGGTCAGACTAGTTTGCAGTGATTTGAGCCTCCTTATCCCTAGCAAACCTAAGGGAAACTTGGGAACAAGCAACACAACATCACAAAGATGGCCATGTCATGGAGGGTTACGTGAATTACGAAAATTTTTTCTCCTTCTGCAATATTTCATCATCCTCCCCTGCTTTGCTCCATACAGTCATGAGAGGATACCACCTCCTTGACAATAGCAGGGGGAGGATAAGGAGAGGTGAGAGGTGCCATCACTGCAAACTTTGTTCCTAATTCAAATAATTCTGTGTTTGTGAGAATCTTCACTTTTTCATGAGCTGGGGGCATTTTTGAATCATGGCGTTTGCCCAAGACCACTGATCTGGGTACTCATTGCATAAAGGGGTTTGTCCCTATAGCCAATATAAATAGAATGAACAAAATCTACAATTCTATAAATCCTATATCAAGTAGGGAAATATAAAAGGTTAGATGATTCTTGAGTGGTTTTGCTTAGTAAGAACAAGCAGACTTGGCATGTTACTGCTCAAATGCTGAGAGACAAGGGGAAAAAGTCGTCAACGGAGCAGTTCCCATCTCAGGCCCCAGCTGTGTAACCAGTGACATCAGAATTGACCTCGCAATTCTGACCAGTTATTTATCCTCTCCAAAACTTCCCAAAGTTAGTTTTTAGAATGAGGCCCCTGAGTGTAGGCCTTTCCACTGGTTCCCACTTCCTTACCTCCCTCCCTTTTCTCCAATCCCTTCAATCAGGCACTTACAGCCCCAGACTATGTAAATTGCTCTTCCCAAGGCCAGAAATAGCATCCAACTTTTCAGCAACATTTTATGTGACTGCCACTGCCTCCCATATGGAGCACTCCTTTCCACTCCTGCCCCTACACTCTCCTTGTTTGTTTTCCTTGTGTTCTCACTGGCCACATTTTCTAGCTTTTCTTGATTTACTAGGCCATGGTGGGAAAGCCCTGATTCTATTCATACTCTTCTTCTCTTCTCCCTGCATGCTATTAGCACGAATGTGTAAATTGCTAATTAAAAGACAAGAAAGTTCTGAAGTTGACAATATCCTCTGGTCTCATGGCTTAAATATAAACTCTACATCACTGACTCTCAATTTTTTTTTCTCTAATTCTTCCCCTTCTTTCTCAAGCTTAGACGTATATGGGTAAGTACCCATGGACATCCCCACTGGGTGGTCTAACACAATTGGCACATCTAAACCGGTCCCAGACCAACCACCACAATTTCTCACCTACGCCACTGCCATAGCTCTGCACGGACCTCCTGTTTTTCTTTTGTTCACCTGATTACACTGTCCACATTGCAGTCCAAATCATCTGCTAGAGCACAAATCTCTCGGCTTCCTCATTTCCATGCCATTCATTGCAATTAATACAGACTCCAAACTCCTTTTCATGATCTCGGTGGCCTGGTCCAGATTTCCTTTCTAACTCCATCTCCATCTACCTTCCCTTACCACACTCCAGCTACACTGATCTTTTGATTCACAAATGCACCAAGCTCATTCTTTCTCTTTCTTTTCCAAGGCTCTCAGTCTTTGAAGTTATTCTTTCCTTTAGAAAGCTTTTTCATCTGACAGTTGCTTGCCTGTCAGACATGCTATCCCAGGACGATCTATCAAAGCAGTACAAGTAGACCTTTGTGACACTATTCTTCAAAACATTCACCGCTGCTAGAAGTAAGTTATATAGTGTATTTAGTATGTATAGGATTAATAGGAATAATAAGCCCCTTTCTCCACCAATTAAATCCAAGCTCTACTAGAGCTACCATTACAAAAGACCACAAACTGGGTGGCTTAAAACAACAGAAATTTATTCTTTCATAGTTCTGGAGGCTTGAAGTCAGAAATCCGGCTGTCAGCAAACCATGCTCCCTCAGAAGGTTCCAAGAAACGCTTTCTTGCCTCTTTCTAGCATCTGGGGATCCTTGGCACCCTGTGGCCAGCAGCTTCACCACCCCAGTCTCTGCTTCTGTCTTCCCACGGCCTTCCCTGTCTGTTGGTCTCCAAATCTCTTGCTCCTTATAGTAACATCAGTGAATGGATTTGGGACTCTCCTCAACCCAGCATGACTTCATCTTAACTTCATCAAGGGTTTAGGAATTGAACATATCTCTTGGGGGCACGTAATTCAACCTAGGCACTGCTGTATACTATGTCAGGTGCCTAGAACATAACAATTACTCAATAAGTATTACTGACTATCTGCCTGAAATGCTCTCTCCCTCTCTCTCCACTTCTATCAGTGCAAGTATGGACTGTGCAGTTGTGCAGCGTGAGGATCATTTGCCCCAAGAATATTCACTGACAGCACTTGTGGCTGCAGCGTTTACCCCAACACAACTTTGCCAGAAATATCTCGCTGTTACTATCATTTTCTCATTGCTCGAGTGTACCAACTTCGTAAACAAAAGACATCATTCTACTTACAGGATTCTGTTTTTGGTAGTGGTATTTTCATTTACAAAATATAGTAATTCTCAATTGCTGAAAATGTCGTATTCTAGAAAACATAGCATTCCTACGCATGATGTTAACATCATTCTGGAAGAGTTGTTGGCCGAAGATTCACTTGATGAATCCAGTTTTTTCCAGAATAGATGATTCTGATGATTCAGACGATTCTGATGTTCTGTTTAGAAATAGCTCTAAGAACAGTTTTTATATCTTATTTTCATACTGAAAATCCATCAGATTTGCTTTAACCTCAAAGAGTTTGAGTTGTTTATGTAAAAAATAAGTGTTGGCATTGAGCTGTACTTTTTTTTTTTCCTAAATAGTAAAAAGGGTTAATGATGAAGGGTTGAGATGTTCCACATTCTTAATCTATATAATCTATATTATGCTGTGTGGCTGAAAACACCGTACACTGTTTCTACTTACTCCATTACCCTTACTTTTGTTTATGGGCCCTTCTCTCTGGCATATTTTTTATTTCATTAATTTTTTATTTTTTAGAGACAGGGGTCCTACTGTGTTGCCCAAACTGGCCTTGATCTTCTGGGCTCCAGCGATCTTCCCACCTCAGCCCCTCGAGTCACTGGGACTGCAGGTACACACCACTACAACTGCTCTTTCTGAATTATTCTTCCTGCTACTCTATATTTTTCTACCTTCTAGGTCCCCAAATCAAGGGGTCGTCTGCTTAGGTCTCAGTAATACAAGCCAGGTTTCTGATTCAAACAACAGCTGAATATAGTTAATGAAGCCGCCTCTTTTATTGCCCCAACTATTGCCTCCTCATTTCTGTGCCACGATTCTTCCTCTGGTGTTTTACACAAACTCTGTTCTACATGTGGATTCTGCTTTCTTTGTGTTCTTCTTGGTTTCTTCTCTCAGCCACCTTTGTATTATCTGGCCTCCGGCTGCCACTTATTTTGCTGATGCAGACACACAGACCTCTTTTATCATCTACCCTCTCAGGAATTTACAGTGTACGCCTGGATGTTCCATCAACCCATTAGCTTCCACTGCAGCATTTAAAACATATTTTATTACAGAGTTAGGAAAAAATGTGGACAAAATATTACAGTGTTGGCTTCTACATGTGATTGTGTATGATTATAACTTTTTTTTTTCTTGCAAATCTTTTAAAATATTTTTTTCCTTAAAGGAATTTTTTATAGCAATCATGGGTCTCACTGTTGGGGGTGTCTGGGTAATGTCTCATTCCTTTGATCCCGTAGTTACGCAAATGGCAGTAACTCATTGAGAAATAACTCTTCCCCATTTAACAGAAAATGAAAGTGGTATTTGAAACATTGGATAATTTCACACACCTAGAAAGTAGCTGAACCAGGATTAGAACCGGTTCTTGTCAATCCTAAAAGTTCATTTATTTTCACTGACTATATTCTCTCTGTTTAGACATGTTTCAAGAAAGTGTAGTTTTACATTAGCTGTGTATTTATACATAAATATATATATATATATACTGTGCTTAGTAAATATTTAATAGATAGATGTGGTTGAACTCATTCTTACTGATATAAAGAGGTCATGAGTTGTGAGAAATCACCAGATCTTCTTTTCTGTTCAATACCTCATTCATGTTTTCTCCCACAGGAGTTCAAACCTTGTCTCCTATTTATGAACTTCCAGCCTGAGCCAAACTAGAATCTCCATTGCTCCCTGTGGGTTTCTCCCACATTGCACCTGTGCTACCCTTTTCTCCTTACTAAATACTCTTGTTCCAAGATGCATCCAGTTCCTAATTTCTGTGGTACCCCAACTAGAATTTGACCTTCGAGGCTCTGCTCTCTTAACGGCTCCCACTCTGACACCTCTCATCTCTGAAATTCTGCCATATTTTCTGTGTGTAGTGCCTCTCAGGGACTTGAAAAGTGGCCTCTTATTTTGTCATTCATTGTCTATGTATAGAAATAGCTCATCCTTAATAACTGAAAATATCATTTACTTCTTGGTTTCCCTGGATCCTAACACTTAAAAGACACTAATTAAGAGTCTAAGGCATTGGACAATGCAGGGAAGTTTTACATATAGCACACTGTAGCAGGGCAGTAGGTCAGTAATGCTGTTATTGTTTTTTTTTACTTTTTTTTTTTCCTTTCAGCCTGGACAGACTATGACATATATTATACTTCTTGGTATCTCCAGTGTCCCAGCATGCTGCCTGGAAAATAGCAAGGAGTCAATGATACCAATTAAATTTAACTCAATTAAGGACACTTTTCTTGGAGAAGGTGAATTTCCAGAGTTGTTTAAATAATACAAAAGAACACTTGATAAGTTCTTAGAAAAGAAATGACATTCAAAACATATTGCTTTTTTCTAGCATATTTTTAAAAGGAAATAAAAAGGGGGAAAAAGGTAGAAGCAAGTGCCTGGATGAAAACCAAGTAACATAAATTTTAAATTGCCACATAGAGAATTACAGAAACTTTTCATTTCTGCAATAATTTAGTCACATCATTTTGATTTTGCCTTTAGAACAATCTTGCTGGATTCCTCAATTTATGTTTTCATCTTAAGGATTTTCAAACAGAAATATTGTATCCTTTGAGCTAAGAGATAGAAAATGCAAGCATATATCTCAAAGAAAATGCATTATTTTATTCACATAAGTAGAAATCACTGTTCTTTAGATAGCATCTGTCTTATAAGAATGCAGGAAAAAATCACACTAAAGGTTTCCCGTTTTATACCTATTTTTTCTTTTTTACCAAAAACAGCCTTATAATTGCTCTGCTAGGATTTATGTAGTAAATAGAGAAAAGCAATTATTTTCAAAGGGTATTTGTTTTCATAGAAGTCATCAAGAAACAAACATTAGTACAGGCATACTTTTACCGAGATTGAAAATATAGGTAGTTTATAATTGCTCAAATGCAGTTTAAGGAAGTTTTGAACAGAAATAGTAAGGAAAATAAGATCAGGCAAAAGCATTAACATGTAGAAAGTTTGTAAATATACAACACACACACGTGTGTGTGTGTATATATATGTGTGTGTGTGTATGCACACTACAAGTTATACTAGCATCATAGAACATTGGAAGGAATTGAAGAGGACCCCAGAAATGAGGACCAGGCTCATATATAGAAAGGATTTGCTCAAGATCAAAAGCAGTCCAAGAAGCGCTGGGGGTGACATCAAAGAGAAAGGAATTCAGAGCATTTCTAATTAGTATTCAAAAATACAAGTGTATGTTTTTGTAATGCCTGATAATGATAAGAGCTAAGAGATGATAATTTACTCTTTTTCTTCATTTTATAGATTTTTCCCTTTCCTTTGTGAAATAAGCAGACAAAGCCAAATTATGTGTCCTGTGATGTAAACTTCTTAGGTTAAGAGTTGCATACCATCTCTTTCTACACTTGCACTGCCTAAACTAAGGGCTCAAAGCATAACCATAGCAGTTGTATCTAGCAGTCATCGACTGCTTACCATGCTAGTTATTAGGTACATATACTAACAAACAGGAGTTGAATTATATCCCCTAAAAAGATCTATTAGAGTTTTAACCCCTGGACTTCAGGATGCAATCTTATTTGAAAACATGGTTGTTGTGAATGTAATCACTTAAGACGGGGTCATATTGGAATAAGGCATGCCCTTAATTCAAAATGATTAGTGTCTTTATAAGACAGAGACTCAGAGTGAATGACTAAGAGAAGACACAGACATGGGGAAAAGACCAAGGGAAGATGGAGGCAGATACTGGAGTGATGCGTCCCTAAGCCAAGGCATGCCTGGGACCACTGAAGCTGGAAGAGGCAGGGAATGACCCTCCCCTGGAGGGCTTGGAGGGAGCATGGCCTTGCCAACCACTTAATTTTGATTTCTACCCTCAGAACTGTGAGAGAATACATTTGTGTTGTTCTAAGCCACTCGGTCTGTGGCACCTTTTTACAGAGGCTCTAGGAGACTTAGGACACCCAGTTAATCCTCATTATAGCCCATGCGATTATGGTCCTGTTCCTTTCCCATATAACAGGTAAGGAGGCCAAGTGGCAGCAGTGCAAAGCAACATGCCCAGGGTTACAGTGGCAGGACCAAGAACCCATCACAGGGAGCTTGGTTCCAGAATCCATGCTCGTAATGCCATGCTATGTAGGATACTGCAAAACATTGGCTGGTTAAGTGAATTAGTACCTTGATGTATAATATTGCTCTGCAGTTCATGGGCATATGCAAAATCACTTCTCAATGTATTGTTTTAAATTGCATTTTGAAAACAATGGAAACAGAATCAAAATCTTGCAACAAAGTCTATGGTTGCTGCCCCCGCCCATTTCTACCAATTACTCACTAATCAGACAGTTAGCTTTCATTCAATTCTAATAGGGTGCCTTATGTCTAATTATTTTTTTAAACCTTTATGGGTAGAAACTAAGAAAATGGCTATTTTAGAGCTCTGAGCAGCTGTTCGTCTCTGAGAAAGACCATTTCTTTTTTTCTTGAAAAACCACTGCAAGTGTCTGACAAGTCAAAATGAGATACCTAAGACAACCTTTGGCAACTGAGTGGCTACATTTCCTTTTTGAAAGAAAAGTAACATGCGGGTAGGCTTCAGTAGAGTTCTCTATCTTTGGTTGAAGTGTCTGTTCATGAGTATCCTAGTTTGGGAAACTGTCAGCCACTTTGCTAGGTGTGCTTAACTCTGATCACACTCTCCAGATAAGAAATTTGCCAGTAATTCCAAAATCATAGGACATTTGCCATCTAATCACTCCCTTTAGACCCAACGAAATGGTCTGCATTGCGGGAGAACCAGTTTCTGGGTTGCAATTCTCCAGTCAGGGCAGAAGGGAGGAACGCAGCACTAAATGAGCCCTACTGATAAAGTGGCTCCCTGTCATTGCCCGGTTAAGTGGAGAGATACTCTGATGAGCTGGCCTGGTGTTACACGAGCAGCTGGGGAGCATGACCAGAAACAACTTCCAGTATCCTTTTCAAACATCAAATGACTGACTATTCCAGTAGCACTCTGTCCCTATTGCTCATATTTAAACATTTCAAAACCTAACTACTATTGAGGCCATAGGAGTCTTAAGCCTTCAAATGAATAATTCTTCCCAGTCCAGAGAAAAGGCCTCTTAGGGAAAGGTTGAAAGAGAAAGTTAAGCTCTACTTTATAAAGGTCAGGCCACTTAAAGCTTTGTCAGGTGCAGACAGATCCTGCACTTGCCTTTCAGAAAGCCTTGCAGGTGTGATGACTTTAGTGCAGACTGAGGCTGAGAGGCTCATGGGTTTTATACAAGGGCAAACTCCTTTGCTTCTTCCTTCATGCGTGAAGAGTGCTGACAATGGCTTGTGTGCACATGGAAACAATGAGGTCAACAATCAGCTTATTAATTAGACTATAACCCAATCTAAAGATCAAAACTCTTCTTCAGATATCATATGCCAATGCAATTATTCCACACAGAATGGCAGCATCATTGTGGAATTTTAATGGCTAGGTAGAGATCTTGGGCAACTCTATTGGTTTTATTGGAACTTATTTTTCTCGTTAATATAAAATGAGGTGAAATTTTTAAATTTCTGGGATCTTTGTTTTTCTTGTGAAACTGTGACACACATTGAAAACCCACACAGAAAGAGGAAGGAGCCCTTCCTTGGAACCAAGAGTTTCATCCTTAAATCTCAGCTTCCTGGTTAACTCAATAACATTGCACAGGTTATTGCAACTCCAATCCCCAATTTCATCATCTGTAAAAGAAAGATATTTATACTGACCTTCAGACCTATTGTAGCAATAAACAAAGATAATATGTATAAAGCAATTCACTGATACCTGTTGATAACTTTTACCACATTTCCTTTCTCTGTCTACTCATTCTTTCTAAACCCAGGGAGATGGTCCACACCGAGGAATAACCAGTTTCTGAGTTGCTCTCCTCAGGTTCCAGCAGAAAGTTTTCTATTTTTGAAAGTGCAGTTTTGATTAACTTCTAACATTATGCCTGACTGACTGCTGGTTTCCACAAACAAGTGGCTGTTTAAAGAATGCGGGAGTAAAGGAATGAAGGAACAAATACTAGCTATGCAAATGTTCTTCCAGCATCTGGCTCTGTCTGTACCTGGCCATTATGAAAAGCCTTCTAAAAGCTGCCATACTCTAGTAAGATGGATATGACCTAATTATTTGATTAAAGCATCTTTTTAAAAATAAATCTATTCTTTTTTTTTTTTTGAGACAGGGTCTTAGCTCTGTTGCCCAGGCTATAGTGCAGTGGTATGAACATGATTCACTGCAGCCTTGACCTCCTGGGCTCAAATGATCCTCCCACCTCAGCCTGCTGAGTAGCTGGGAATACAGGCACATGCCACCATACCCGACTAATTTTTTTAAATTATTTTTTGTAGAAACATGTTGCCCAGGTTGGCCTGGAGCTCCTGGGCTCAAGTAATTCTCCCATCTTGGCCTCCCCAATATCCTGGGATTACAGGTGTGAGCCACCATCCCCTGCCAAAAATAAAGTTATTTTTTTTTTTTTTAAAAATAACTCTAAACATGGAGCAGTTTACCTTCAGCAATTACACTAACACTTTATTGAATGTACCTCTCATACGAAGTTTAGGAAATAAAAATCATTACCCCATTGTAAACTTAAGAAAAGAGAGTCTTAGAATAATTGAAATTTTCTCCAAGGTAACTTAGGTAGAAATTAGCAAAATCATGACTTATACCTTGGAGCATCTGATTCCAAAGCTACTAATATTAATCAATACATTATATGGCCTAAAGTTTAATTGGATGGTGCTCACACACTAGTTAGAGAATGAAGCCACATGCACACATAACTATAGATAAAAAGAAAAACTAAGGTCTGTGAGACTGCAGAGGAGAGGTGATCCCTACTCGGTAGACTGCCCAGTGATCTTTGCATGTTTGCTGGTCTTTAAACTTACTTTGAGAAAATGGCAAATTTTTGACAGGGAAAATTTAAGATTTTAGGGAAATGAAGTTCAAATTATGGCATGAAGAATAATATATGTTTATTATCCAGTCATTGGTTTTAGTTGGATGACAGCATATAATGTTGGGGGTAACTGGTGAGTAGGCTGGAAAGAAAAATTGTGTCATCTTTTTGATTTTATTTGGAATACAGTGGAATGCCATGTATATTTCATCCAGTGAATGACATGCTCAGAGCTGGTTTAAGAGGACTGATCTGGTTGAGGTGTGAAGGGTAGAAGGGAGAGAGGAAATGTGAACGGTAAGAAGCTAAGTTAAGCAGTTGAAATAATTCTGATGAAAAGAAAACAAATATTTGTTAAGTACCTGTTAGGGAATAGCACTACACTAGACATTTTAGTCAAATCACATTTCTAGTCCTAGTAATAATCTAATGACAACATATTGACTCAGTTGTACAGATGAGGAGACTAGGCCTTAGAGACTGAATGGTCACATGATCAGGAGGAACAAAGACAAGGCTGGAATCTCAGGCTCTCTGACTCTAAAGACCACTGGGTTAAGGAAGACTTGATTGTCAGTGGCCTGATGCTGCAGCCAACTCATAGGAAGAACCAGGTGTGAGTGGAGCATTAGGGACTTCTGGAGCATTAAGGACCAATGCCTGGGGACTACTTTCTACATGTCAGAGTCATTTTTTTTTTTTTGCATTGAAGACATACTTTCTTAAATAGCCAGTAATCATAGCTACCAGCAACACCAAAATTTTTCACATCTAACTTTGTCATCCATTAGAGAAATTTAACAGATAACGTCTTTCAAAAAACCTTTTTTTTTTTTTTTAAACACTCTCACTAAAATGGTTCTGGTATTAGGGAAGAGAAAATCTGGTGTAGATAGAATGATAATTACATAACCTAGATGCAGCATTCGTCTCTAGACCAATGAACTCCAAGAGAGTATGCTATGATATGAGTTGAATACTTTGGTCACACCTAGTTAATAAGGAGTCATCTTCAAATATGTAGATGGAAAGAAGGCTAGTTTCTACCAAAAGAGGGGGTGCAAAAGAGGGGGTGCATGGGGCAAACCATTCTATTGGTAGTCACTACATATATTGTCCTGTCATTAAAAAACCCTTTGGGACAGAGCTTCCAGACTTGAATCACAGGATTATCCATAAAAATGGAATGGAAAAGGCAGATAGAGTGGTCAATAGAGTCTGAATCACAGATCTGACCATAAACATTTCTTAACGGTCTGGCTTAATAAAAGGGCTTGCCAGTATAAGCCGTGCTGATATTAATTAAAATAGATTTCTCCACTGCAGTGAAATTCTTATTTTAGTCTTGCTATTTCACAACATTATCTTATATAAGCAACAGATAAAAAACCAGTTAATTTTTTAATACAGTGAGACTTGACAGTCCTTACATCATCATCTCATAATAAAATGATGACACACATTCCTTTTTTTTTTTTTTTTTAAATCATAGATAGGGATTACTTCAGATGCTTTGTCAAAAGGCAACATACTTTTCCCTTTTGTTCCTCAGTATATGTTATTTGGGGATAAGTTTACAAAAGATGATGCAATAAAAATACCAAAACCTATTTATCAGGATAAAATGTGTTACCTAGGCAACTTAAGAATATTTTCAAGATCAATTTTGCGAAAAGTTAGAAAGTTTATTTTTCAGACCACTTAAAGACCTTTCCATCATGTCTAGTGGATTCTTTAATAATTATCTAAAATATTTACAGAATTGTACACGTATTGTATTTTCACACACATCATCCCTTTTGAGATTCATAGCAACTTTGCAAGGTAGCTGGGGAGAGCATTATTATTCTCATCTTGCAGATGATGAAATTGAGGCTCAGATAAACTGATTTTCCACCTTTCACAGTGTATCAATCATGATTCTTTGTTGCAAAAATTGTAACTCATTATTAGGAAGGAAATAAATGTAAGGACATTTTAGAGTTCATGGACTACCTGGGGTGGCTGAAGATTTAAGCTTTATAACTAGGTAGCCAGAACATTTTCCAAATTACATTAAAGAACCACTCAGAGAAGATGACTCATGTCTCATGCCTGTGACACTGGGCAGGAGCAATGCTCCTGGAGGCCTGATCCGTGCTGTCTTGGGAAGCTGAAGGTTTTCAACCTCAGCCCCACCGAAGTAATGCATCGCCTGCTTCAGCCAGTAAATTACCTTGCAATCAATGTTCTACGAGTCTATGTGGGTGGTAGCAGCCAGATCTCCATTCTCCTACGGTGATCAACCATCTTGGTTTGTCCAGGACTGTACCGAGGACTGAAAGTCCTAAATTGCAGGAAGTTACTCAATCCTTGGCAGACTGGGATGGTGGTCATCATACAGCACCATAGCTGCAAGAGGACAAGAAGGCAAATTTCTACTACTTGTACAGTAGATAATTCCTTAAAATATACCAGCACTCTCAACCTTACCAGGCTAACAAAACACAGTAGCAAATGCCACTACCCAGAAGTGATGAGTGAGCAACTTCTTCCTAAATTGCTATCTAATAGGAGCTTAAAGTATCAGAAAGGAATTAAAATATGTTCAGTGGACATCTTTATTTTTTAATCTTCCAGTCAATATTGATGCCATCGACCTGATCTCAGTGACTGATTGGTCCACAGGTGGTCATGATACATCAGGATTACAGTTAATCTGGCTTCAACAGGACAGTTTATATACACATACAGTGGGTTACTCCTGTGTCTCTTACCGTGCCTCCAACAAGGAGGAAAAGAGATGCTTCTTAGTGGGAACTGAATGAGTTCAACATATGGAGTGGAACAGAATCAAAAGCAGAGAGAGCGAGAGATGAAGGGAGCAACAGAGAGAGAAGAGAGTAAGAGGGAATTGCTAATGCCCTGTGAGTTTCTGAGAAGACCTTCTTAGCATATCATACTAAATTCCTTAATAAAGTACCCTTTTATTTAAAGTGGACTGACTTTCTAGCTCTTACAATCAATAGAACATGTACTTGCAGGATTTTTATTTGTGCAAGGTTTGATGCTTGCACCCTGGAAAGGCCAGTTGCAGATGCATGCTGCCTGAGTATGGAGCTCTGGGAAAACAATTAAAATTACCATAGTTAGGGATAAAAGGCAGACTCCTAGCACACGAAATTATTATCCTTTTTAAAATATGCATGTATATGGTTTATTACATCTAGATTTAATTTATTCCCAATTAAGTCATCTTATCACCAGGTTGTTATATATTCCATTTTCTAAATACCTGTATTTACTTGTTTTTATCTCATATAAAAATATCAAGTCCTATTCATAATTCTTTGCATCATTTTCTTCAGCCCACATTCCATTAATATTTTCTGTACAGGAATAACTTTTATGATTAAGATTTGATTCTTACTTTGGATCCTTAATGCCAATGATTTAATTAATGTCTCTCTTTTGCTATTCAAATTTCCAAGCCTCTATCTTTTATTAGGACTCTTTTATTAGGACTTGCATTTCAGATTTTTTTTTTCCATGTGCTTTTTCTGGACTGATATAAATGTTTAGTTTTTAAACACTGGAAAGCAAAAACAAGAAAAGATTATAAATTTTGTCAACAAATACCTGTAATGTCTATTTTCTTTAATCACTTTAAAAGCCTTATAGCAAGTTTTCCATGTATATAAGTTGCAGGGTACACAATACACCAGTAGTCATTCAAGCACCAATTTGGGGAGGAATAAACCATGCCACTCAAGGCTCTGTTCCAGGGAAAAATGCTTACCATCCTGTGAAACCGCACATTTCCAGGGAAGAGGGTGAGCAACAGCAGGAATCATGATGCACTGGAGTTCTCCTGGTGGATCAATCCAGGCCTGCAGGGCATCCCTTGCCCAACCTAGGTCTCAAGCCCCCAGAAGGCGGCCACATGCTTGCCTTGATGCACGCTGCTGATTACCAGACAGAGGAGGAGTAGATTAGTGACAAGGAACTAAAGACCTGCTTGCTTTCCCTGGAACTTGAAGAAACCACTTTCTCAGCTTGTCTACTATTTCCAGCACTTAAAGATGAAGTCGAGGCCGGGCGCGGTGGCTCAAGCCTGTAATCCCAGCACTTTGGGAGGCCGAGACGGGCGGATCACGAGGTCAGGAGATCGAGACCATCCTGGCGAACACGGTGAAACCCCGTCTCTACTAAAAAATACAAAAAAAAAAAAAAAAAAAAAACTAGCCGGGCGAGGTGGCGGGCGCCTGTAGTCCCAGCTACTCCGGAGGCTGAGGCAGGAGAATGGCGTAAACCCGGGAGGCGGAGCTTGCAGTGAGCTGAGATCCGGCCACTGCACTCCAGCCTGGGCGACAGAGCCAGACTCCATCTCAAAAAAAAAAGGTGAAGTCGAATGTAAACATACAGCTGTCATCATTGTAAAGCCCTTAGGGTGTGTTAAAATTCCCAGGATTAGCAGTACTTTTCCTTCTTAGACGGAATCTCATGTGAAAATATGAATGCAGATTTGACGCTTATGTAGAGGATATCAGTGTTCTATCAATAATACTTTCTATATTTTTTGTATGTTTAATTTGTACGTCCTGTAAGGTCTTTCTTAAATCTAAAAACTGAAACCTCATCCTGTTGCATCTGTTATCAAGTGAAAATCAAACCTGTCTGCCTTTTCTTTCTTACTATCACCACCAAACTGCTTTAAAGAGAAATCTGCATCTGCTGTTTCCATTCCTGCTTATTACCTTGAAACCCATACAGCTATCTAGGAATTTCTTTTTCTCTCAAAGCAGAAAAATAAAGCAATAATATTAAACTTACCAAATATAATGGATCACTAGTTCTCACCCTTTTGCAACTTCCCTTCTACATTACACATTAGTGAGTACCCTGTCACGGAAACTCTCCTTGTTTTGCCTTGATGACATTCTATCTTCCTGATTAAAAAAATAATAACTCAGTGCATTATCATCCTTCTTTCAACCTTTAAATATAATTCCCTACATAACTTTTTTTTCTTTGTTTTCATTATTTTCTTTAATGTCTACATTATTTATTTTGGTTATCATATGCCTCCATTATTGCAAATCTGTGAACCAATCCTAAAATATTTATCTGCAGGCCTAGCCACCCACCAAATTCCAGTTTCACTTCCCCAAACAAATACTCAGGGGAACCTCCACATACAAGGCTTGGTGCCAAAAAATGAATTGATTTCTCCACTCCCAAATCACTCCTACTTAGTTTCCTCCATATCTGCCTACGTTACCATCCCACCCCGATTTTCCAGGTACCTGGTCATGAAACTTCAACATTTTCCCCCTTTATTCCACATATGGAATCAGTTGCCAGGTTAAGTCCTTCAGGCTGCCATATACGTTCCTCTTATTCTACCCTTTTTTCAATGCTTTCGTTTTTTAATTTGCCTCCTGGATTTCTGCCACCAGCCTCCCATTCAGTGATTTTCAAGTGTGAGCTTCAGCAGAAGGTGAGGTGGGGGAGTGGGGTTTGCGAAGCATGTCCCATTAGGAAGTCCTATCAAGATATTGGCAGGGAATGGAGGTATTTGTAATGTGCAGACAAGGTGCTTTATGAGGCTTGGCCGTGAAGATGACTCATGTGTTGTTTTCCTACAGAATCCAGGGATACACACAACCCAGGGAGATGATCCACACGGAGAAAGAAAATTTTAGATGTTGTTTTCCCTTTATACTTATCCTATTTTCAGAAACAAAATAGAAAAAGAATATCAGCTTTATTAATATCTAATGTAGGTCTTGGCACCGGCCCTCTGCCCTACTCCTATGTTCCCAGACAATGAATAGGAAGTGGGGAGCTCCTCAAACCCGGGGATGGACAGCAGCACCATCGCTTGCTCCCGTGTTAGCCACATAGTGTGTTATGTTTCAGGTAAGGGAAACACTGATAAATGAATTTACAGGTTATTTATCAAGCTTTAACAAAAAAATAATAAAATGTTAACGTATTCTAGTAAAATTAGAAGACAATATAAATAATTAAGCACAAGGAAACAAATGGCAGAACTGATACTTCTATTTCTAGTATAAGTTTTTTGTCACTCACGTTGCAACAGGACATAATGACAATTTAACCAGATCTGACAAGGAATAGACCTCAAACAATCTAAATGAACAAGAAGACTATTTGAAATATGGCTATATTTCCACTTTCGGTGAAGACGAAATTTGCCCCAAGTGTATATTGTGCCTTGAGGTACCAGCTAAAGATAGCATGTAGCTGTCATAATTAGTAAAACATATAAAAACTAAGTCTAAATTACAGGATTAATTATGTGTGTGTGTGTTTGCACACTGAAAGCAGAAAAGTTTATTGTACCATCAAAAACGTGATAAATACATGTTTGAAATACTGTTCATTTTAATTTCATCTTTATATTATATGCTTAGTGTAGTATAAATTAAATAAATATATTGAAGGCATACTTTAAAGTTTCTACTGAAAGTATGCATGATAAAAATAAAAAAGTCTGGAGACAAGGATCCTTCACCAACAGAGGCAGGAAAACTTCCCCAGGTAAGCAAATTCATTGCTTAGATTAGTACACATAATTAAAACATATACTGTGTTACATTTAAAATAAAATAATTATTAAATATCTTGAATTTTTGATCAAAATAAACAATGTATTTCAAAAATCTTAATGTAATAAAAGGAAAATAGGAAATGTTTATCCTCGTCAAACTGAGGCATGGGCCATACAATTCTCTGGCAAACATTTAAGGAACAGTATTCTCAATGGTTTTTCAGTCTATGGACTTTCTCCTTTATTCACCTTTCTGTATATTTGTGTGTACTTGTTTATATGCAATTCCAAACATTTATTAGCAACTAGGAGTTTTAGCATCAGAAAAAATGCAATGCAGAAGAAAGAAGTGGTGTAAAACTGCTGGAATTGTAAGTTTGAATTGAAAATATCAGTATGAGCTTGTATTTTCTGTTTTAAAAATGTTTGTATTTGTGAACTCTGGCCACTGAACAAGCCTAAAAACAATGACAGGTTCAGGAGCAACAGTCAATTCTACCATCTAGAATGTGGTCTCTCGACTCCCTAGAAAAGTTAGTGACTTCAAGTCTCAGACAGGAAATGTACCAGATGAGCCTGGCATATTTTATCGTATCCACAGGTAAGATGCTGTCAAAGACAAAATCAGAAGGACTCCAAACAGAATGGATTGAAACACAGTAAAAACTGTTATAATCATATACTCAAATGAGACACATGATACTTCCGAAAATCTCTTTGGTGATCTTTGGAAGGTCCTAGAAAACCAATTCCTTATTCTGAAAACTTGTAAATAAAGGGAAAAAATCAAGCAATAATTCAATCTTCCTGTCTGTACTGTATCTCAGAATAATAAAAAATTTTTCTGAAAAAGTTATTTTTTTAAAGATAGAAAGGTTGGCTATTAGAATATTAATGGAAAAATCAGGCCAAGCAGTGATTAACAAAGTAAAAAGTCAGCGGGGATTTTCATAATACATAAATCAAGCTGACAATTCCTAAAGCAACTGATTAATCTTAACGAAAGACAGCCATGTGTTTGGTTATGTATGTACCTCTTGATGTGATTCAAGGAAGTATACAATACTACTTATGGAATATTCTTTCTAAAACAAGCACACCTGAAATGACATGACAGCAATGCGATCAGCAAAATTTAAAGTGAGAAACTTGAGAGGACAAACATCCCACTTTTCTCAGCAGGCAAATTTCAAGGAAAGAGAAGAAAGGGAAAGAGGAAAAAAAAAGGTAGCAGAGAAACCATAGATTTAAAATTTAAGAGGCATCTCAACCAAATGCATCCTGTCTCAATAAAACTCTAAGCCAAAAAAAAAAAAAGTTGAATTTTGAACATTGATTGGATATTTGATAATATCAGAAAATCATTATGTGTGTGTGTTATCATGACAATGTGGACATTTTAAGTCTTTACCCTTTAGAGATACATACTGAAACATTTGTGGAATAAAATTAAAAGGTATCTGAGGTTTGCCTCCAAATAATTTGGTTCTGGAGATAGTGTGATTTTAGAAGCAAAATTTAACACTTGTTGATTATTGTTGAAATTTGTTGACGGCTCTATGAGAGTTTATCGTATTATTCCCTCTACTTTTAATATGTTTACTTTTTTGTAATTAAAACTTACACAAACAGGTAAAAATGTTAATGATCATATATGTATCTGTGTGTGTATATATATAAATCTAGTTTAACATATAAATTTTACAAATATAAGTGAAGATCTTAAGACATGTAATTCCAGCTTAATTAAATGACAAGGTTTTATGTAGGTATGGTTTCGCTTTATCAGTTCTCAGTTCTGTTTGTTATTTTCTTCCTTTGCTGTTAGATTTTCTTTACTGCTCTGCCCTTACACTAGAAGATTAGCCCCTAGATTTCCAAGCATTCTCTGCATAGATGTGTGTAGAAGGTGTCTTAGATCTAACTTGTTATCTTTCAAGGATTGCAATGCTTCATCTGGGCCCTTGCACAGCTGTGGTGGATCAGACGTCCTTGGTAGTAGGTGCTGATTCAGCTTCATCAATTTTTGGCCTCTGTAGATTTCCCTGACTTTTCTGCAAGCTGGGTACTTGAGAGAAAGTTTGTTATATTTTATTCAACATGGTTAGGTATGTTGCAGTAGAAAAGTTTGTCGATTAATAGGCAGTATTTCCAGAAACTGAAGACAGTTACATCTTTCATACAGCCCCCAGATTAGTCTTTCCAGAACATAGGCCTGTATCAAATGATGTATTAAATTATCATTTGTTTTGTAATTGCCAACAAATAAAAAATATTTTAAAAATGTACCTAGGTTTCTAATTCCTTCACTGTAATTCCCATATCTGTCTATGACTTGATCGTGTTTTGCACTAAGCAGTTTTTTTGCATTTTTCACAAATGTCCATTTCTTTGCTCAGGCTCATTCATTCGTTGGGGATGCCCATCTCTTTATCTCTACATGATCCAATCTTACCGCTTTCAAAAGTCATCAACCCTTTTACAAAACTATCTCCCAATCTCTCAGCTAATAATATTCTCTCTTTTCAGAAACTTCCCCCCTTAGGAATTCATTTCTTTCCTTTTATGGCACTACATTTTTATGAACATTTTATCTAATTGATATTTATACCCTAAGCTTCTCATTGCTAGGGCCTTTTTATTATTCACCTTCGCATTCCCTAAATTACAGACCACAGTGAGTTTCACAAAGAGAAAATAATGACTTCCGAAGGTATAAGTAAATACGTTACAAAAAAGATTGTCTGCTGCTTTAACAGCTTTATATTGGAAAGCAAAAGACGTCTATGAACTGAGAACACCCGTGTCAACATAATGTAGATGAAATTGTAAAATACCTTGATCACTATGACTTCTTGTTTACTCTAGGGAACTTTTGTGTAGGAAAGATAAGAAGATATACCAGCAAATATCTTCATTTTTCGCTTTGGGAAATTCCCACAGATCAATTTATTGGAGACAGTACTCTTCACCTGAGTAAACAGCTTGCTTATCTAACAGTTTACTTGTCAAAACTGGCTTCCTTGGTCTTGTTGCGTCCACTTATCTTAAATTATTATATCACAAATTTTGCCCACTCCCAAACTGTTCCTTGTGTTGAAAGACCTGCCTTGAAATGACCTGAGCACAAATTTCAAAGCCCAATACCAATCCCAATTAGACTTTTCCCTTGTAAGACACCCCTAAGACCCTGTCAGTGGTATTCCCCCTCACTCCTAAATTAAGACTGGTGATATTTTTGGGCTTAGCATTGTATGTTATTGCGAAACCAAATAATTTCTCTCAAAACCCAGGATAATTTCTTTCTCTTTCTCTCTCTCTTCTTTTCTTTTTTCGATTATTCCCATTCCTTCTCCCTCTCCCTCTCCCTGTCCTCTCTTCTTGCTTTTCTTTGCTTTCCTTTGCTTTCCTTTCACAAGGTCTTACTCTGTCTCCCAGGCTGGAGTGCAGTGGAATGACACAATTCACTGCTACCTTGAACTCCTGGGCTTAAGCAATCCTCCCACCTCAGCCTCCCGAGTAGCTGGGACTACAGGCATGCACCACCATGCCCAGCTAATTTTTTTTTTTTTTTGGGTAGAAACAGGGGTCTTACTATGTTGCCCAGGCTTGTCTTGAATTCCTGGCCTCAAGTGATCCTCTAGCCTTAGTCTTTCAAAGTGCTGGGATTACAGGCATGAGCCACTGTGCCTGGGCTAGGATAATGACTTTCTTAAGTTGTCATTCTTGGTACTAATCTCTGTGCTTGGAAAACAGTAGATAAAATTTTTTTCTTGAAGGACCACATTTAATGTAAGATTTTATGTAAGACTGCCATTTTCAAAGGATCTTTCACATAAAATTCAGCACTTTTTGTTCTGCTGAATAACACCAATTTCTTACTCACTTCACTTATTAGAGGACTATTGATTTGATTATTGTTTTCAGTTCAAAGAGTTACTGTTAAGTTAGAATATTTATTTTTGTCTATTTAAATTTATTTGCACTGGAAATCTGGTTGAGGCAACATTGTGATTTTTCAAATCTCATGTGAAATACAGAATAATAATTGTGTTCAAATCAGGAATGAAACAAAGCAAGGACTTCATTTCTGTTAGGTTGCAACTCAGAATTCCGAACTCAACCAAGAAAATGTTTTGGTAAATTGCAAAGCATTCTACAAACATAGTTTTTCTAATTCTAGAATAGGGCATAGTACCTGACACTTAAGAGGAATGCAATAACGTTTATTGAGCAAATGACAGCTTATAGTCTGTGATTAGAGGGCTTTAAAAATGACTCTGAATAATTTAACATCAGTTTACATTTTCACTGTAGTAAAATTGCTAATATCAGATCCTTTCTCAAAAATAGGTGTTATCGAAAGGGAAGGAGAGAGAGCAGCCAGGAGTGTGGGCTATGTGACACATTTTATGAAGCTCAGAGTGGAAAAGGAGAGATTTGGCTGGCAGAGCTCCCACAGACTGTGGTGTACACACTAGTCTATGTGAATGGCACCCCAGGGTCATGCAGTGACTGATGTCACTGAAGCCAATTCCTCTGTATTTCAGAAGTGAGCTGGTACCTGCCCTGTCAACGTGGAGAAATAGCTAAGAAAATTTATTCCCAGTGTGGGTTTGCTGGGAGACTTGCAGAATTTTGTGGTAACTCAGGGTGAGCGAGCCTGCTCATTGAGCTTCTTCTGACTACCTGGCATGTCCCTAAAATTTGCAGAACCCTTAAGGGCTGGTGCCCTCTGGGTCACCATGCTAAAAGGAGCATTGCAAAATGCAAAGACAAAGAGCCACTTCACACAGATTTTAGTTGGGAAGGCAAAGTGGCAAAAAGACAATAGTTAGTCCATGTACAGAACAAAGTTAGAGCAGATGAACAGAGAAAGATAGATCCAGCTTTCATGTTAATGCCTTCAATTACAAAGAACAAAGAAGAGAAATAGTGTTGTAAAATTTTTTTTCCCAAGTGTTTTTTTTTTTTTTTTGGTATCTCTTGTCCTTGTTTCTCAAGTTCTTTGTAAAGAGATGATTACAAATTAAATCTATCCTGGTGTGAATGTGTAAGGAGATAACCATACAAACACACACATATTTTACACACACACCAGTGCCTTCAACACTATCCTGCAGCATGATAACATCCCACCTTGTTTTAAGGAGGGGCATTACATCATAGAAATGATGGGGCATCATCAAATTTTTGGATCAGGAGAATAAAGGGTGTGCCCCAAAACCATCTTTCTTTTTGGTCTGAAAAGGGAAACAGGGAAAGAAATAAATGCCTAATATGAGCAGATTAATCTGCAGAAATGTATGAATGGTGCAGATGGTGATGGAAGTCTCAGCACAAGTGTCACCTGCAGCTCTGCAGGAAAAGCTGCCGAGCTCCTAGCTGCTTATCTGTGGGTGCAGGATAGGGTACTCTACCACCAGAAATGCTCATCTCCTTTAACACAAGTGGTGGCATGTGGTTACATCTGGGGGACAGCTTCATCATAATATGGGTGACAAGTGACAGGAAGACACAGTTAACCGTCACTGACAAGCATTCAATGAAGCAAAACAGGATGAAATCATTTGAGATATGCTTTATTTTTCTCTGGAAGGTTTCCTCCCACCTTCTATTCCCAACCTGTCCTTGGATTATAATTTATTTGGAGAGACCTTCAGGAACACAGGGTGATATGCAATCACTTTCATGCTCTCGAGTGCATAGGACTTTATGGGAGTGAAGTCGACAGCAGTTCCCATTAATCACGCAAGCATCCTAAACTATTTCAGAGCTTCAGTGGAATTGTAAATTCAAATTAATTTAGTTAAAAAATTTATTCTTTACTGTTGCAGAAAAGCACCAAGAGTTAAATAAACTACATAGAGCTAAGAAAAGGAGAAGTGAGGTAGTTCTTGAGACAACTAATGGCCTGAAGAAGTGGAGTGATTATGGAGAAGTGGGGTGGAAGGGTGAGGTGGTAGAAAGCATAAGAAATAGAAGAATTGTATCATGATCCCTTGGGACACTGGATTTGCACCTTGAACTTAGTGGTCCATTGTTAGAATAATGAACACGTGTAGAACCTACCATGTGCTGGGTGAAGTTCTTATAACTTCTTCAATTCTGTATGGGTGAAGGAGAGTTTCTTGTACCTATTTCATAGGTGAAAAAAAAAACAGAGGCCTAGAGAGTCTAAATCTCTTGTTCAACATCACAGAGATACTAAGTAGCAAAATCAGGCTTTGAATTCTAGAGTCTGGATCTGAGGTCTGAGCTCTTGCCCACAGGCTATGCTGCTGGATTGTGGCAATCAGGACCATGAGGCTCAGGACAGTGAGTGGCATTTCCAGGTCTGCATTCTAGTTGGGTGCACTCTAGTCTTTAGGAGGACGTGGGACTTGAATGATGCCAATTGCTAGTCCTCAGTTAATGCACGAGGCTTTCCTATGGCTCAACATTTACTGACTACATATGTGTCTGCTTGGTGTCATCTGCGTTCTGAACAAATGAAGATCCACAGAGGTTTTCTGTTTTCTTCGCTTCTATTCCCCCAGCCCCCAGCACAGTGCCCAGCTGCCGGTGAGCTCTCTCAAAGCGTTTGTTGAAGGAATGAAGGGCATCAGTACCTGCTGTTGGTTGTTCAACTTCCCCAGTGAAGTGTTTTGTATTCTGAACATCTAAATAAGAAACTAATTTGGGAGCTACACTTCAAACCGGTGCTTTTGAAGTTTCTTATTGACAGAGTCCTAGGTTTCAAGCTCATTCTCGGCAGAAAGGACACGAAGAGAAAAGCATGAAGACAAAAAGCCCCACTCCTGATTTGACTGACACTCCCTGCTAAAAATGCTAGTCAGCCAGCTGAGTGACTAGAGTCCTTGGTACAGGTCTTGAATTGGTTTGAAAGGGAGCGGACTGACCCTTGTAAATGAGTTTAACTTGCTTTTTCACATGGATGGAAACTGTCAGTTTTCTGTCATCTATGCTGCCTTGAGTAGCTCTTCATCTTCTGTGTCGGGCAGCTCCATTGTTTTTTTCCTCTGATTTCATACAGCTTCAGGAAAGACTTCTCCCTTTCCTTAGAAACACACCACAGTGATGGAACCAAACCCACGTCCTTCTTCCCCGCTTTACCTTTAGCTCGTTGCCAAGGTCCTCGTCTTCTCTCTTTTCAAAAACCCTTTAATTTTTTTGAGAAATGGAAAGGCCGAGCCTGCTTTCCAAGTACTTTTGTCTATTGTCCAGGGCATAACTGCTCTCAGGGTTTGTGGGGAAGGTTAGCTGGTTGCAAAGGGCAAGGACATACTCGGATTGTCGGGAAACCGCATCGGAACACTTCTGTGAAGGCGAGGCATCTTCTGAAGCAGGCCACCACTCCAGGGGCGGGAGTGGCTATTACGTAGGGTCCTTTGTACCGTCAGCTCTCTGTCCTCCTCTTGTTCCAGCCCAGCATGTAGCAGTGTGACTGACAGCTTGCTCTCCCCCAGGCACAGACCTGACCCTGGAGCAGAAGCCCAAGCCTGGAAACATTAGTTTCTGCTGCCGGAATCAAAGGTCAAAGCACACAGCTTTCTCGCTGTCCAGCTCCCAGTTTTGCTAAGGTGCCCACTTGGAAGGCACAGAGTACACCAGCGGCATTGCAAAGAGCAAAGGCATATTTCCTGGTTCTTTCTCCTCCCCTCTCCTACCCTTTAAAAAAATACTATTATCTGATTATGAACAAAGAAACTTCTCTTTAATGCATCCTACAAATCTCAAAAGTAAAGAGATCACACAATTTTAGACAAGAAAAAAAATTGATGTTTTCAAGCACAAGGGCTAATAATTACTGTAATCTTCTATTCCTTGGATCTCTGATTGCCAATATCTTCAGATGGCTTCAAATATCATTTTATAGCTTTAGATAGAGCTTCACTGATGCTTTTGAACATTCTAGTAAGTATTGACAATTTATCTTTGAATGGATGACAGTGTTATAGTTTTACTTAGGAGAAAACAAGAGTCATTTTACACTGGCTTTATAGAAAGAGATGAATATTCCAGGCACACAGTTATGGGGAAATGTGCACAGGAGAGATGATTGTATCCACTGAGGAATAAAGTGCAAATAGCACCATTCCCTCAAAAGGACTCCCACATAAATGTACAAAAGCAATTATACAATGCAGGTATTTATCCTCTTTATAAACTTAGCGAAAAATAAGAGAAGGTATCACTGTTTAGGAAAGTAACAGAGAAAAGAAAAGCAAACTGCAAATACTATATGCTGCCCTCAGTCTCTTCAAGAACTTAGCTGTGACCTCCTGCGGAGATTGAGGGCAAGTGCAGGTTGACAATTCATTCTCAAGTGGACTCCGTTGGTTGACCTTATCCCATTCACCAGCCAATCAAGCTCCCCAATGCTTTCCCCTCAAGTTTCTCTGGTTGGTTGATCTGGTTAATAAAGAAACTCTCGCTTTCTATATTTTCACTGGTAGAAGTGCAACTCTAAAGCTGTATAAATGCACTGCAATTATTTTGTGATGAGTTGCTCCTTGACCTTGGCAGTGACCTTTCCAGATAATATTTTTAAGTGACAGTGACAATTTTGAAGCTTATGCCATTTTCTTTGCTATTGTAAATTATTTTGGAGATCAAGATTGCTAATATTCCTGTGTATTAGTCTTGATTTCTTTTTTTTTTTTTTTGCTACCTCTTCCATTTATATTTAAAGTCCTTGAATCCAAAAAACCTTCCTCTCATCCTACTAATGCATAAAGTGTTTTTATTTTAACCCCTGAGTCGTACTTTCATGGCAGAATGATTTTTCACTTTTAAATGCTAACCATTTTCTACTTCAAACATGTGTAGCAATCATGTTTTGACTTTTCTCATTTTTCTCCCCTTCCCCTCCCTTGAAAATTCTCTTTCTTCTGTTTAGGTGCATTTGCATGATACCAGCATCCTTATTATTAAGAGTTCATCTGCTCCTGCTACTTATTCTCCACCTGAAGTTCTAATCCTCTGTTTGTGACAACATAATCATTTCCACAGCAACCAATTGTGAAGTTGCAAAGCAAGGATTAGACTTCAGGTGGGGAATAAGCAACAAGGGGCTGATGAACTCGGAAGAAATAAAAAGAGTGCCATTTATATGCAAATCTGCTGAAAGGTGGTGAAGGGGACTGGGAAGGCACTGGGCAAAAAGGAATGAATAATAAAGAGCATTATTTTAAATAGACTTTAAAAGACTTTTTTTTTCTTCTGGAAATTCAGTGGGCCTTTTTCTGCAGCTGCTAGTTGATTGGGTCTGTTTATTTTGTATTTTTTTATTCGTTTTTTCATTCACTTTTGGTTTCAGAGACCAGATTTGCCACACTATGCTGTTAAAAGAGGGATTTTGTTGTTGTTGTTGTTAATATCCTAGTGAACATACTTTCTGAGGATAAATGAAAAGAGGACCTGCTTAGTGAATGCTCCTATTTTAGAAGCAATTTTCAAGAATTTTCTAACCTTTACCTTAAGCATGGGGACAGAACATAACAGTGACCATCTCAGCCTTGCTGTTTCAATTTAGGGTAGCAAGACACAAACAGAACCAAGAGACTTCATAAGCAGAAACTGTGAGAGAAACCACAATAAGATTCTAGGAATTTCAGAAGTAAAACAAGGGAGGAGAATATCACTGTGATTCTCTGGTTATGTTAATACTTCTTGATTCAATTCTAATCATCTTTTGTTTTTATTTTTTATTTTTTATAATGAGCAATAGTAATTTACAGTCTTTATTTCCAAGTTTGTTTGAATTCAAAGCTTATACCTTACCACTGATTTCTTAAGTTTTGTAGAATGTTGCAGTAACAAGGGAACATGCAAATAATTTAGCCTAGAAGTTGTGTCAAAGAAAAATTGCCTTGGACGGAGTTAAGCAGACAAGGAAGACTTTATTCAAGCCTATTGCAGTAGGGGAGGGGGACTGACCTTAACTTCACCGAAACAAAAGGCAAGAAGGCTTTTAAGAGATGAAGGAAAGTAGTGGAAAAGTACTTGAGGACAATAGGGGGTTGGTTGATCAAAAAGATTAGGCTACCTGAACTTGCTAGTTGGTGCTTATCGACAACAAATTTAGAGTCTTATCCCGCCACAGAGACTGGGAGATAGGGAAGCTATCTCCTTCAATGATGACATTTCAAAGGGATAGCTCCCAGGTCCTTAAGAAAGATATTTCCAGGTTGCAAAACTGTCAAGAGACTTTGGGAATATTTTAAAGGGGCAGAGAAAGAACTTGCAATTCCAAGTTTTCTAAGGTAAATGCTCTAAGGAAAGAGAGGTCAAGGCCTAGCATCAGGAAGAACCCTTTCTAAAGTTCAGGGAAGCTGAAAGGAACTTTAAGCCTGCCTCCTCAGTTGCTAGATATGCTGTAGGAGCTCTGGGTCCTTACAGGGATGCCAGTGCTGGGTGTTAGTGCGCGTCCGTGTGAAGAGACCACAAAACAGGCTTTGTGTGAGCAATAAAACTTCTTAATCACCTGGGTGCAGGCGGACTGAGTCGGAAAAAGGAGTCAGCAAAGGGAGATAGGGGTGCGGCAGTTTTATAGGATTTGGGTAGGTCATAGAAAATTACAGTTAAAGGGGGTTGTTCTCTTGTGGGCAGAGGCAGGGGTCACAAGGTGCTCTGAGGGGAGCTCCTGAGATTCATTGTCCAGGAAAAGGAATGTCACAAGGTCAATGGATCAATTAGGTGGGGCAGGAACAAATCACAATGGTGGAATGTCATCAGTTAAGGCAGGAACTGGCTGTTTTCACCTCTTCTGTGGTTCTTCAGTTGCTTCAGGGCATCTGGATGTATATATGTAGGTCATAGGGGTTATGATGGCTTAGCTTGGGCTCAGAGGCCTGACACTGGGGGCCAGGAAGCATAGTGCTAGCCACTGGTAAGCTTCTTCCAGCAGAACAGGTTTCCCATTGTAACTGTTTTGCATATACAATTTCCTGTAAGCTTTCTTTTAAAAAGATTTTTCCTTCCAGGAAAAAAAAAAAAAAAAAAAAAAAAAGTGTAGAAACTGCCAGTTAGCTCCTTTTTTTTAAATTTTTTAAATTTTTTTTTATTTTTCCTGCAAGCAAATAAACTAAAGCTGAGACTGGATAAAGTGAAGACAATGTTGAACTTTACTTGAGCTCTGTGATCATGGAAAACTGAAAGTTAAGAAATCTTAGCCTTTTGTGTTTAAGAACCTACT
Source organism: Theropithecus gelada (assembly GCF_003255815.1). NCBI lineage: Eukaryota > Metazoa > Chordata > Mammalia > Primates > Cercopithecidae > Theropithecus > Theropithecus gelada. The sequence continues at coordinate 57,075,809 of NC_037686.1, forward strand.
TCATGCAGGAAACCACCGTTCCCCATGTGACTTGGATAAGACTCAAGGTGCCTTCCTTGTTTACTTACGACAAGTCTAGACACAAACCCTCTAGATTCCTTATTTACTTTATACACGATTGGCTGAGCTGTTTTGTTCTTCTCATCCACTGGAACAAAAGTTTGCCAATTATTTTTTGGCAGATCTTCTCTCTTCCCCCCAGGTGCCTGAGCTTTCCTCGAGTGGGCATGGGCAGCCCCTCTTGCAGGGCCCATATCAGGAGAAGGCTGACTCTGGGGTAAAACTTCTCTGTTCTACTGTCAGCTTGATTCTCTTTTTATCTGGTGTATTCCATTTCCTCTCACTGGTTCTTTTTGCTTTGCTTCCTTCTCCTTATAAAAGAAAAGCTCTTTTCTACCTAACCTTTGAGACACATGCAGATCGCATGGTTGAGGCATTTTCCTCATTGCAATAGTTACCCTCCCACTATCGCAATAGTCCCTTCCCTCTCTCAGTCATCCTGTAAGATAAAATCTCTCCTCACCTAAATTTAGATTTGCTTTTTTTTTTTTTTTTAATTTGACAATGACATGTACACATTCAAACTGACTTGCTAAAAGATTTGAATTGGTGGCCTGAAATCCAGTTTGGGGTTTCTTCACTCCCACAGTTTTGTCTCTCTAAACTGAATGCAGTGTGGTTGTTACAAAAGTCAGGTTTGACAAAAGGGAAAATAGGAAACATGGTACTAAAGATGCCGTAGATTAGGTCCTCTAAGAAGCAGATTCTGAGATAAAGATTGATGTGCAAGTCATTTATTTGGGAGGTATTCAAGGGAGCACCAGGAAAGAAGTGGGGGAGGGTGACAGGGGAGCTATGGGAAGGAAGCCAATCTAGGCTGCATTAGTGAGCAAGTTACACAGAAGAAACCAGGGATTCACACTCCTGGAGATGGCTGGGGGACAGTGTGAACATGCCTCCGATTTGGTCCACACAAAGGAAAGGAAGCTGAATTATTTATTTAATAGTTCCTGTTGTTCAGGAACCCACTTAGTGCAAGAAACCACACTCCCCATAGGACTTACATAGACTCAAGGTGTCTCCTTTATTTACCTATGACAAGGCTAGATGTCAACCCTTTGGGGTCCTTATCTACTTCATAAATGATTGGCTGAACTGTTTGTCCCTGTGATCAACTGGATCATGTTCATAATGGCTGAGAAGTGCTGTCAGGAACCTAACATCTTAGGACTTCTCTGCCCATGGGCTTAACACATTTCTCTTTTATTATTATTTTTAACATATTATTTTAACTTTAATACATGTTGTTTTTAATTGTGGCAAAATACACATTTACCATCCTGACCATTTTTATGTGTACAGTTAATAGTGTCAAGCACATTCATGCTATGGTGTAACCAATCTCCAGTACTTTTCCATCTTATAAAATTTAACCTCCATACCCACTATACAACAACTGCCCATTTCTGCCTACTCCCAGCCCATGGCAACAACCATTCTACTTCCTGTCTATATGAATTTGACTACTCTGGATACCTCTTATAAGTGGAATTATATTCTATTAGTCTTTTTGTGACTGGCTTACCCTACAGGGCAGTGGGCTCTTCTCTGGCCCAGGGTGGGTCTAGAAAAGCTGACCAAGAGCCCAGGTCTGGACTCAAGAATGCCCCCCACCCCCACCCCTCAGTGCCTGCTTGGTGCTGTACACACTGTGGCCGAGATGGTACCTAAGGTACAAGATAGACTCTCTTTTACTTTTCCCCCTGCTTTTCTACAGCAGAAAGAGACTTTCACTGTGGCCACCACAACTGTGAATGTACTGGATAACACCTGAAGCTAGCATGTCTCAGAGTCCAAGGTCCACAGCATATTCCCTGGGTATCACAGTTGGGTTATTCATGTCCCAGGGACTCTTAAGACAGCAGATGATGAATCCTTCCAGGCATCCACTGTGATAGGGCATCCTAGCAGAGTTCAACGCAATGCACACCAGTCACTGTGCGCTCCCTCTCCCAAGAACACAGATTTCTCGGTGCCATGTAGCTGCTGCCAGTGGGTAGGGGAGGAGTTGCATAAACACACCCTTAGCCACCCTGACTGGTGTCTTAGTAGGTCATGTGCCTACCCCTCAACAGTCCACTGGCTCTGTGCCCAACTCAGCACTAGGACTTCCCTAAGAATTGCAGTCCTTGTGGCCTAGACAAAAGAGTCCCTCTGGCTAGAATTGGTCCAAATGCTCCATCTGTGGGTGAACATCAGCCAAGTATAGCAAGGTTCTGCTTTTCATTGTGACAGGGAAGCATCCTACCCTCCTCAATGTCTCTTTAAGTGACGTAAATTTAAAACCAGATACTGTAATTGCTTACCTGGTTCTTGGTTTTTGGTTTTTGGTTTTTGGGATGGTACTTTTTGTGTGTAGTTAGTTGTTAAAATGTGGTGTCCCTGTGGTGGGAAGTGGGGGGGACAAAGAGTAGTATAGGCTTCTATTCAGCCATCTTACTCCACACCCCCTTCGTAAGATTTTAACACATGTATTGAGACTTGTGTTATGGCCTAGTATGTGTTTTTTTTTCCTAAAGAATGTCGTATGTCCACTTATGAAAATTGTGTATTGGATGGAGTGTGTCACAGGTATCCCTTAGGTCTAAGTGGTCCATAGTTCTGTTCAGGAGTTCTCTTTCCTTGTGGATGCGTGCAGATATAAATAGAGCACTGACAGTATATGCCAGAGCAGGCAACATGGTAAAGTCAGAATATAGAGTCAGTTTCATAATACCCTTTGTGTTTTAGAGACAGTAGTTGAAAAATGTTTATAAAACAGCCACTCAGAGTCATTATTTTCCTCACCTCTGCCTCTAACTATTAGACTTCCATATATCAAGATATTAAGAAGAAAAAAAAAACCCTGAGTGTAACAAACATCATAAAACCAGAAAATCAGCATTATATATATATATTTCTATTTGTATCTCTTACACTCAAAACATTTTTCCTGTATTTTTTAGGCTTAGAGGTATTTGTGACTTCATATGACAGTGCTGTTCTGGTATCATTTGCTGCAGAGAGAATAGAAAGGTCCTTAAGATTTGTTTTGTAGAATAACTGATTTTTAAAACACATTTTATTTTTCATGGCATGAAAAAGGTTCAGTTTCACACTGGTATCGACATATACATTTTTAGAATTGATATTACATTAAGGAAAAGATCTATCATGTTTTTTCAGATATACGCAGGAAGATTTCAAGGCATTTCAGGCTCTCTTGTTCAGGGACCAATTTTAAATAGGTTGAAATGATGAGACTCCAGGACATTCTGATTGTAGGGCGTGTGATGAGTTCTGTTGTGGGTGCCGCACATCAGGCACGATGCCAGCAGAGTCTACACAGGTAGCTGTGTTCCTGGAAGCTTTTCCTATTATCTCGAAGCAACTAGCGATCCTCTAACCATAAACAAAAGTGGCTGCAAACCATATGAAAATACTGCATACATTCCAAAATAAAAAATCCAGAACTCAATAATCTCATAGTAGATTCCAAAAATTCCTGTGGCTATTACCAATTTACTCAACATGAGGATACATGTGACAGAGATGAAATTAGTGTGGAAAGAGGCATTGGTATAAACTGATGACTTCGGCAGATTCAGAAATGACCATGTAAATTCATCATTTGGGCTTTCCCCCGGGGGCTTTGGTAGGTAAACATGTAGGTGAGGGGCTTCAGAGCTTAAGCTCCATGAGCTACATGCAAATCTCCTCTTACATTATCTTGACTAATGCAATCCATAAATTAAATGTCTCAAATTTATTTTCTAAATAAATGTACAACCTATCACCTGCTGGCCCAGATCCCAGCTGTTTATAAATCCTTTGCTTTGCTTCTCTATTCTGGCACTTCTCTTAAATTTGGATATGTGCAGTGGACCTGGAGGTAGGAAAACACAATTGCTGTCCCTAAACTAGTTAACTGTGTGAAATTTGACAAGTTACCAACAGTTTCTAAGTTGGTGATCTGGTTTGGCTGTGTCCCCACCCAAATCTCATCTTGAATTGTAGCTCCCATAATTCCCATGTGTTGTGGGAGGAACCTCTGAGAGACAATTGAATCATGGGGGGCAGTTTCCCCCATACTGTTCTCACTATAGTGAAAAAGTCTCATGAGATCTGNGCTGGGACTACAGGCACCTGCCACCGTGCCTGGCTAATTTTTTTGTATTTTTAGTAGAGATGGGGTTTCACCATGTTAGCCAGGAAGGTCTCAGAGATCGGATGGTTTTGTAAGGGGAAACCACTTTCCCTTGGCTCTCATTCTCTTGTCTGCCACCATATAAGACATGCCTTTTGTCTTCCACCATGATTGTGAGGCCTCTCCAGCCACATGGAATTGTGAGTCAATTAAACTTCCTTTTCTTTATATATTGCCCAGTCTCAGATATGTCTTTATCAGCAGTGTGAAAATAGACTAATATAGTAAATTGGTACTGGGTAGTGAGGCACTACTATAAAGAAACCCAAAAATGTGAAAGCAACTTTGGAACTGGGTAACAGGCAGAGATTGGAACAATTTGGAGGTCTCAGAAGAAGACAGAAAAATGTGGGAAAGCTTGGAACTTCCTAGAGACTTGTTGAATGGTTTTAGCCCAAATGTTGATAATGATATGGACAATGAAATCCTGGCTGAGGTGGTCTCAGATAGAGATGAGAAACTTGTTGGGAACTGGAGTAAAGGTGACTCTTGCTATATTTTAGCAAAGAGATTGGTGGCATTTTGCCCCTGCCCTAGAGATTTGTGAAACTTTGAACTCGAAGGAGATAATTTAGGGTATTTGGCAGAATAAATTACTGAGGAGCAAAGCATTCAGGATGTGACATGGGTGCTGTTAAAAGCCTTCAGTTTTAAAAGGGAAACAGATCATAGAAGTTCAGAAAATTCGTAGCCTGATGATGTGATAGAAAAGAAAAATCCATTTTCTGAAGAGAAATTCAAGCTGGCTGCAGAAATTTGCATAAGTAACGAGGAGCCAAATGTTAATTGCCAAGACAATGGGGAAAATGTCTTTAGGGCGTGTCAGAGACCTTTGAGGCAGCCCCTCCCATCACAGGCCCAGAGGCCTAGGAGGAAAAAGTGGTTTTGTGGACTGGGCCCAGGGCCTCCCTGCTCTGTGCAGCCTAATGACTTGGTACCCTGTGTCCCAACTGCTGTAGCCATGGGTAAAAGGTGGCCAAGGTACAGCTTAGGCCATGACTTCAGAAGGTACAAGCCCCAGGCCTTGGCAGCTCCCACATGGTGTTGAGTCTGTCAGTACACAGAAATCAAGAATTGAGGTTTGAGAACCTCTGCCTAGATTTCAGAGGATGTATGGAAATGCCTGGATGTCTAGGCAGACATTTGCTGCAGGCAGCGGGGCAGGGGGCCTCATAGAGAACCTCTGCTAGGCCAGTGTGGAAGGGAAATGTTGGGTTGGAGCTCTTACACAGAGTCCCCACAGGGGCACTGCCTAGTGGAGCTGGAAGAAGTGGGCCACTTTCCTCCAGACCCCAGAATAGTAGATCCACCAACAGCTTGTACTATGTGCTTGGAAAAGCTTTAAGAGTTAACTGCCCTGCTGGACTTGCATGGGGCCTTTATCTCCTTTGTTTTGTCCAATTTCTCCTATTTGGAATGAGTGTATGTATCTAATGCCTATACCCCCATTGTATCTAGGAAGTATCCAACTTGCTTTTGTTTTATAGGTTCATAGACAGAAGGGACTTGCCTTGTCTCAAATGAGACTTTGGAATGTGGACTTTTGAGTGAAATGCTGAAATGAGTTAAGACTTTGGGGGACTGTTGGGAAGGCATAATAGATTTTGAAATGTGAGGACATGAGATTTGGGAGGGGCCAGGAATGGAATGATATGGTTTGACTATGTCCCCACCCAAATCTCATCTTGAATTGTAGCTCCCATAATTCCCCCATGTTGTGGGAGAGACCTGGTGGAAGATAATTGAATGATGGGGGTAGTTTCCCCCATACTGTTCTTGTGGTAGTGTATAAGTCTTACAAGACCTGATGGTTTTATAAGGGGAAACCCCATTTGTTTAGCTTTCATTATCTCTTGTCTGCCACCATGTAAGATGTGCCTTTTGTCTTCTGCCATGATTGGGAGGCCTCCCCAGCCACATGGAACTGTAAATCCATTAAATCTCTTTTTCTTTATAAATTACCCAGTCTCAAGCATGTATTTATCAGCTGCATGAAAATGGGTTAATACAGTTGGGAACTTTTTCTTATGAATTTATTTATTCTCAAATTCTAACGTAGCTGTCACACAGTAGGCACTCAGGACATCAAATAATTATGTAATGAGCACTTTCTAATATTCTTGGTGATGGGGAATTCAGCACAAAGTGAGACAGTGTCCTTGTCCTCATGAAGCTTACCTGACATCATGGGAGACAGAAGTTTAACACGTGATTTAACAAATATTAAAATAATTAGTAAATGTTAGATAATTACAGCTGTAAGTATTACAAAAGAAAACAGAGAAAAGTGGTGAAGAGTGAAGAATGGAGGCAGATAAAAAATCTGTCTTACTGAGACAAACTCAAGTCTAAAACTTTTGGGGTCACTTCTAAAATGGAATGTTCAGCCTAAATGAACTCAGAGGTCCTTCCTTGCTATATTATTTCCTGATTCTGTGAAGTAGTGGGGGAAATAGAATTTGTGCTTCTGGAAGATTCTTAGTCATTTTTCTTTTAACTAGGATAACTTACCTTATTTTGATGTGAAAAATAATAAGTGTATATATTTAAAGGGTACAATGAGATGTTTTAATATATGTACCCATTTGTGGAATAATTATATCAGCTATTTAACTTATCCATCACTTCATGCTCATCTTTTTTTTGTCATGAAAACATTTAAAATCTACCTTTTTAGCAATTCTGAAATATACAATACATTAATATTAACTGTAGTCACCATGCTGTGTAACAGATCTCTGAAACTTATTCGTCTTGTCTAACTAAACTTTGTACCCTTTGATCAACATCTTCCTATTCCCTGCCTCCCCTTCTTCCCGCCTCTGATAACCACCATTCTACTTTCTACTTCTTTAAGTTTGACTTTTAGATTCCCCACATATAAGAGACCATAAAGTATTTGTCTTTCTTTGCCAGGCTTATATCTCAGTAATTTTTAATCATTACCTTCAGCCAAAAGGCTGGTACCTGGGCCTTGGAAGTATTCTTAATTTTCATAGTCAAAAGGAAGGAAAGGTAGCAAATACATATCCATGACTTAATTCTAATAATCTTCTGTCCTACATCTGCCCACTTCTCTTTAAAAAGCACATAGCAGGAAAAGTAAAGAGGAACAGGAGAAACAGGACAAAATGTACTATTTCTGTTAACACTCCCAATAATGGTAGCTTCCCCAAAGGCAGAAGGAAAAAACAAAAGAGTCAGGATTTAGACTAAAATCAGCATGTAGAAAATACCAAGAATTCCTGAAATCGATTTTTAAAAATCTTACAGAAAAGTAGATAAAGAATATAATAAGGAATTGAAAAAGAAATCCAGGGCTGGGCACGGTGGCTCATGCCTGTAATCTTAGCACTTTGGGAGGCCAAGGCAGGAACATCACCTGAGGTCAGGAGTTTGAGACCAGCTTGATCAATATGGAGAAATCCTTTCTCTACTGAAAATACAAAATTTGCTGGATGTGGTGGCACATGCCTATAATCCCAGCTACTCAGGAGGCTGAGGCAGGAGAATCACTTGACCCAGGAGGCAGTGGTGGTGGTGAGCCGCGATGGTGCCATTGCACTCCAGCCTGGGCAACAAGAGTGAAACTCCATCTCAAAAAACAAACAAACAAAACAAAAAAATCCAAATCAGTTAATTATAAAATGCCAAACATCGTTAAAAATCAGAGAAGTGATCATTACAAATACAATGAGCTAGCAGATCGTAAGTATAAAAGTGAAAAACTTAGAAGAAATCTGACAATCATACACGTGATTGAAGAAGAAATCAAACACTGCTGGGAGCAGGGATATTTACACAACTGCTTTAAATAATTCTCTAGTAGTTGGAACCTATAGTTGTGCATAATTTATGGTAACACCTTCTTTTCTAGGACTATAACCCAGAGAAATTCTCACGTACTGTACACATGGAAACATGGATACAGAATTTTTAATATGACAGAAATCTGAAGTTACTAAAATCTCCAGCAACAAGAGAATGGGAACACTAAATTTGTGTATTTTGCATTTATACATTACTGGGCTTCATCTATATCTGACATGCATTATTTCCTTACAAAAGAGGAAAAAATTATAAAAAATGTTGATTTAATAAAGCTTGATTGTAAGCACTTCAGTGCTTATTTTGTCTATATTTTCTGTATGCTTGGAATACTTCATAATGAAAAATAGAATGCTGTAAGAAAAGAGTACGTTTATCCTCATCGATTTGGTACTCACTGCTGCTGTGAGAGCCTTCCAGAAGCCCTTCTCTGTTACATTTGTACAAAGTATGGTGTGAAGTACTAACTCAGGGCAGGAATTTTCTATAGTAGACAGTAGAGCCATACACTTACCTCTACTTGAAATATATTATTGTTGTGGAGTTTTAGTTGTAAAGCAATTAAAAGTTTTTGTTTTCTGAATGTTCAAATTCTTCCGGGGCCATGAAACAGCTAACTCAATTGAAGGTAAAACATCTGCAGCCTTAAGATCAGATCCAAGGCCAAAGGAGGGGTTGGAGGCCACTCACGTAAGAAATCTAGCGATAAAGTCAAGGGATTTTAGCCTGAATCAGCAACAATAATGGTGTTGTTTTGAAAATAGAGAAGACTTGATCTTATTTTTAGGCAAAAATAACATCAATTCCAAGAAAAGCTCCATCTGTCAGAATTATGTTTATTAATGCATTAAAAAATGCTTGGAAAATATTCTTCCCAATAAAAATTTAAATTAAAATATTTACAGAAAAATAAGTGAGAACATGTTTTATTTCTGAAGGAGACAGAAACTTCCATAAGAAAGAGAAACAATTTGTTCACTCTACTTAATTTACATGCTAATAAATATTGAATTACATAAGTAAATTCCAGTCAAAATAATGTAAATCCAAACCTAACATTGTCATTGAAATCAATTTGAGTCAAATATCTGCTTGGACAGCTGGCATATAACAGAATACACATTTACTTCAAAGTCTCACAAGCACATTGGTTTTTATTTAGTTAACTCCTCGATGAGTGATTCAGAAATAAAGGTCCCTTGTGTGGGCCGGCAAGGAAATGGTATGGCACCATGGGGACTGCTGAGGGCACTCTGGGCAGCAATAAAGGCAATTGCAGATGACAGGATGCAGATAGAAAACCCAATCCATATTTTTATGGAAAATAAGTCCCTCAGAAAACAATACTGTTTTTGCTTTTGTTATTTTAGCATCTTGTAGATGTGTATGTATAACTGTGGTCAATAATAACCACCTTAATTTCAGAGTAATGATGGCCACATAATAATGTACACATGGCTAGAAAAGGAAAACATTTTGTATGACAATGAGGCTGTTCTCTAAACAATGACAAATCACTGATGTGGTTTTAAAATTTTTTTTTTTTTTTTTTTTTTTTTTTTTTTGAGACGGAGTCTTGCTCTGTCGCCCAGGCTGGAGTGCAGTGGCCTTTAAAAAATCTTAATTGGGAAATTATTTGCCTAAATGGACCCATTACTTTAGCACAATATATGCAACCATAGAAGAAATAAAAGCCCAAAAGGAAAATGGTCTCCTAAACTCAAGGTATCAGGGAGGAAGCAATCATTTATTTTACACCCTGCATGTGTGAGGAAATGAGCCAGTTGCTTTATAGGCAGCATCACATTTACTCTTTATGGCAACTATATAAGATGTGTGCTATTTTCCCTATTTAAAAGTTGGAAAAAACTAGAGTGATATCTAATATGCTGCTTAACATCATGTAGTTTGCAAGTGATGGAGCTGTGGAACTGAGAGAGGAAGTCAGGACTAAACCTAAAGCCCATTGTGTTAGTCAAGGTTCTCTAGAGGGACAGAACTAGTAGGATACATAGATATGCATGATGTATATGCAGGATATATATATATATACACACACACACACACACACACACCCTATATATGTAGGATTAACTTACACAATCACAAGGTCCCACAACAGGCCACTTGCAAGCTGAGGAGCAAGGAGAGCCAGTTCAAGTCCCAAAACTGAAGAACTTGGAGTTTGATGTTTGAGGGCAGGAAGCATGTAGCACGGGAGAAAGATGTAGGCTGGGAGGCTAGGCCAGTCTGGTCTTTTCATAATTTTCCTGCTTGCTTTAAATTCTAGCCATGCTGGCAGCTGATTAGATGGTGCCCACCCAGATTAAGGGTGGGTCTGCCTTTCCCAGCCCACTGACTCCAGTGTTAATCCCTTTGGCAACACCCTCACAGACACACCCAGGATTAATACTTTGCATCCTTCAGTCCAATGAGTTGACACTTAGTCCCTGTTCTCACACCTATGGTCCTTGTTCTCTTCTCTATCTTATTGCTTTTGGTTTTTATTTTGTATAATGTTCAGAATGTATGTACCTTTAAAAAAACTTTGGTCAAAACTTTAAATTACAGATATGTGGTATTCTCATTGTCATTATTTTTTAAAAGGCAATTTTTTATTTTTTATAAAAACCACCCAGCATACTCTTAGCCAACAATGGCATTAACTATCTTTGTCATCTTACATGTTTATAAATAATGATTCATGTGTATTTCCTGGATAATGCTTGATAGGCATTGTTTTAAGCTCCTTACATGTATTCTGTGTATTATTTGCAATAGCCTTTCAGGTAAATGCTCTTATTTTCTCATTTTACAGATAAACTGAGACTCAGAGTTGGCAGGTAACATGTTCAAGATCTTGAAACTAGCAGGTGGCAGAGCTGGGGTTCATCTGTCTCCATGTGCTCAGAGTATGTATAGCTAATCACTTGTTTAAATTGCATTGATTTTCACAGTTTTTGTAACTAACAAAGTAGAATATATTTTTGTGTTTAAAGAAACCTGTTGACCATTTATCACTCCCCCTTAGGAACCTGCTTATTGATATCTGCATCCATTTTTTTCTGTGTAAAAAATGGCCCCAAATCTCAGCAGCTTAAAACCACAGGCTTTTCTTATTGATCATGAATCTGTGGGTTGGCTGGGGTTGAGTGCGTCCAGACTGGACCTTGTTGGGTGCTTTGTTTTGGACCATGGCCATGGAACGCTCCTGCTTCCCTCTGCAGGATGGTGGGTTAGTTGGCACTGGGTCCAGTAAATCTGTCTCATGTGTCTCATCCTCCTTGGCTCGGGGAACTGGATAGGTGTGAAATAAGAAGTATTTTTTATATTGGTCTCTGCCCCCAGATCCTGGTATAGAGCTTCTAAAGCCCTTGTAATTTACTGCGCTATAGAGATGGAAGGAGAATCTTTTCTTCTAATATTTGGTCTTTGATCCCAATTCCTGACACAGAATCAGTAAATCCTTTGGTATTTCCTGGGTGATGCAAGTGTCTTAGGTTCTAATGACGTGACTCTTGATGGGCTCCTGGATGGGAGCTGGTTGCCAGAAAGACCAAGCCAAGATTGGAGGCTTAGAACTTTCAGCCCCAGCCCCTATTCTCTAGAGAGAGGAGAGGACTGGCAACTGAGTTAATAATCAGTCATACCTATGCGACGAAACTCCATAAAAATCTCAAAGGTACAAGGTTCAGAGCACATCCAAGTGGCAAATACATCCATATGCTGGGAGGGTGATGTATCCCCATTCCATGGAGACAGAAGCTCCTGCACTCAGGACCCGTCCAGACCTCGCCCTAACATATCTCTTTATCTGAATGTGTATCCATGTCTTAGAACGTTGATGTTACTGTAAAGGAATATATGAGCTGGATAATGTATAAAGAAAAGAGGTTTATTTGGCTTGCAGTTCTGCAGGCTGTACAAAAAACACGGCCCCAATATTTGCTTCTGATGAGGGCCTCAAGAAGCTTCCACTCATGGTGAAAGGCGAAGCAGAGCCAGCGTGTGCAGAGGTCACATGGCAGAAGACAGAGAAAGCAAAAGAGAGGGGAGGGTGGTGCCAAAGTCTTATTAACAACCAGCTTTTGGGGAAACTTTTAGACCAAGAACTCACTCACTGCCTTCCTACCCCACCAAGGGAGGGCATTAATCTATTCATGAGGGATCTGGTCCCCCACCATGACTCACACACCCTATTGGGCACCATTTCTAACATTAGGATTTTTTTTTCTTTAAATTTGTTTTTATAGAGAGCACCGTGCTTTGTCTCTCAGGCTGGAGTGCAGTGGTGGGATCATAGCTCACTGTAACCTCAAACTGCTGGGCTCAAGCAATCCTCCCACTTCAGCCTCCAGAGTAGCTAGGACTATAGAAGCACACCCCATGCCCAGCTAATTTATTTATTATTATTATTATTATTATTTTTAGAGACAGAGTCTCACACTGTTACCCAGGCTGGAATGCACTGGTGTGAACACAACTCACTGCAGCCCTGACCTCCTGGGCTCAGGTGATCTTCCTGCCTCAGCCCCCCAATTAGCTGGAACTACAGGTGCACGCTACCATACCTGGCTGTTTTATAGTTTTTTGTAGAAATGGGGTTTTGTCATGCTTCCCAGGCTAGTCTCGAACTCCTGGCCTCAAGTGATCCATCCGCCTTTGCCTCCCAAAGCGCTGGGATTCGAGGGATGAGCCACTGCGCCTGGCCAGGAATCAAACTTTAGCATGAGATATGAATGTGTCAAATATTCGAACCACAGCAAATTGTATCCTTTATCATGTCCTTTACTAAGATAAAAAACTGGTAAAAACAAGTGAGTTCTGTGAGCTGCTCTAACAAATTAACTGAACCCAAGAATGGGGTCATGGAAACCTCTCATTTGTTATACGAGTGAGGCAGAGTTCTGGGTAAGCTGGGAACCGACTTCTTGTGATTTGTAGTTGAAATTGTGGCAGAGGGACAGTCATATGAGATTGAGCCTTTAACCTATGGGGTGTCTGCACAAACTCAGATCAGTGTTGGAATTGAATCAAACTGGGACACCCAGTTGGCATCTCAAGATTATGGAAAAAAATCCCCACACATATGGCCACAGAAGTATTCTGCAGTGAGTGTTGAACATATTGGAGGGGAAACTGTTTTTTCTCTCTATACACCAAGGCATGGCCTACTCATGGCAGTGACAGAAGCAAAATAGAACAAAAGAAACCAAACAAGGCCACTGCGATCTACGCCCCAACAACACATTGACACTTCTGCCTTTTTTAATTGGCCAAAGCAAGCCACAGAAACAGTCTATAGTGTTCCCCACCTGAGTCCCAGTGCTCATGTGGGAGACTGCTCCTGTTCTGTCTTCAGTCCTGCATGACCAGACCATTTTCTACCTTCTATTCTTTTATTCCTTTTTATTTCAGTTCAGTTCAATTCTGATCAACATAATTGCATTGAGCCCCTACTATGCACCCCAGCCCACCCTGCAGGGAGCACTGGGAATACAACACATGAAAACAAACTCAGAAACTTCCCTCTAATATGCCTCGACAGGTCATGGTAATATAATGCAGCCGCTGTTGTAATCAGAGAGCATGTGGGGTGCAATGGGAACATCCAGATGGGCGCTCAGCACGGGTTGGGCACAGAGCAGCCTTCGGGAAGTGACTTTGTAGAGACTTGAAGGAGTTTGAGCTAGCAAGATGAAAATAAAGAGTGGAAAGATTTTCTAGGCACAAGAAACTGTGAGTAAAGAAAATGGCCGTGGAACAATGTGCAGCATGGCAGGAATGAAAGATAATTCATGATCACTAAAACATGAATCAGAAAATAAATTGGTTACAATGTTGTGCTTCCTTTGTCTTGATGGCCATGGAGGAAAAAGACAAAACCCCACAAAACCACCCAACCTGAAATGGTTCCATGGGTAACAGGGAGAATAATATCATATATGATAATAAAAATAATAAAACAATCTTACCCCTTCTCCTCTCTCTGAAGAGTATCCTGACGTTCCCCACTTGAAATTCCCCCTTTCTCCTGGTTCTACCCTCATTATGTAGAAGGCAGTAACCAAGATGGTGAAAACTGTTAGAGAGTGAAACCAAGATCCGGGAGGCTTGGACAAAAAACAAACGGAAAAGCAGCCGGTGTAGATGAGGGCTTTGGAGAGTTTCAGAGGTGGGATGTGGCTGTGAGATAATTAGAGTTCTGGGGAATAACCGCCCTCCATGTGGCAAGAGCAGCGATGGGGCTGGGATTTTCAATGAGGTTTTATGGTATATTATTCATGTCTCCCCTGTCCAACCGCTCATTAGAATGTTTTTGTAAGATTACAAAAAAAAAAAAAAAAGGGTTTTCTTCTAGACTGCTTTTCCTGATAATACAACTCTTTCTTATAGTTCCAGATATATATTTTTGTATATATTTAAAATGATTAGGAGTGGTTGTATGAAAATCTAGTTTCCACATTTTCCCCAAGTAATACTGGTATTCTTTACTACTATGAGAATGTCCATTCAAAAGTCAAGTTCTTTTCCAGAACTAGGTTAAAAAAATATTTCCAATAATTTTAGCAAATATGTCTGATTTATCTTCAAAGTTGATTAAAAGAAATGTATCGAAGTCATCAAAATGCTTTGTACATCAGAACCTAAAAGAGAAGGAAAGACATTCCCCTCCCTATAGATATAAATACCAATCCACATATTTGAGCTCAATTCTGCTTCAATGAACTGAAAATTGCATATACTATGTTGAATTGCATTCAAAGCGTTGAATCATTTTCTCTACATCAATACGTCTTCAAAGAAACTGACATGGGAAAAAATCAGACTTGTGAAAGTCATTGAATTTCAATCAGCAATTCATTACACAAATTTCAAATGTGGGAGCAATTATGTCTAAGTTTTCTTGGAATTGAGTTTTATCAGAGAAGTACAAATGATTATATATAGGCTTCAACTATCTCATGGCCTTTAAGGAAACTTAATTCCTGTCTGAAGTATTCACATTTAGTTCTGACTGCTGCCCTTCCTGTGGACTTTCTGAAGGAACTAGTCCTCCCACTTCGCAGACACAAACCCTTTCACTACTTGTCTGTGTTTCTTCTTAATATTTTAAAGGGAATATGTGATTTAACAGTTACATATATTTCAAAGTTAATTTCAATAACATTGCTGTGAAATCTAGTAACGACCTTTTTCCATTTGCTCTTCATATTTTTATACATTCTGAGAGGAATTGCTGAAAAGGATGGGGAATCTGAGCTACATATGCATAGCATTGATTTCAGTGAGAAAACTACACATTTTTGACCATACAAAAAATAATCTTTTCTTGAATTTTGGTGATAGTTGCCTAGTTTTTAAATTACCCCGGCAGAAAAATTATGTCAATGATGAACGTAAACAAAAGGGTGAATGGCATGTACTTAAATGTCACGTGGGAGTG
This sequence comes from Theropithecus gelada, assembly GCF_003255815.1. Classification (NCBI taxonomy): domain Eukaryota; kingdom Metazoa; phylum Chordata; class Mammalia; order Primates; family Cercopithecidae; genus Theropithecus; species Theropithecus gelada. The sequence goes on from NC_037686.1 coordinate 57,091,330, forward strand.
AAGACTACCCAAGGATTTTCTAGATACTAGATAGTTCAGCCAGGTCTTTTTTTTTTTTTTTTTTTTTTTTTTCAGACGGAGTCTTGCTGTCTTCCAGGCCGGAGCGCAGTGGCGAACTCGGCTCACTGCAAGCTCCGCCTCCCAGGTCCAAGCTCCGCCTCCCAGGTTCACGCCATTCTCCTGCCTCAGCCTCCCGAGTAGCTGGGACTACAGGCACCCGCCACTACGCCTGGCTAATGTTTTGTATTTTTTAGTACAGACAGGGTTTCACCGTGTTAGCCAGGATGGTCTCGATCTCCTGATCTCATGATCCGCCCGCCTTGGCCTCCCAAAGGGCTGAGATTACAGGGGTTAGCCACCGCGCCCGGCCCAACCAGGTCTTTCTTTACTCATGACAATAAGCGCAGACTTAGTGCACCTGCATGTAAACTGAAACCACAAGTGGAGATACAAATAATTTCTCCCTGATGGAACAGATCAGGCCAAACATTTATGGCTTTGTGGGGCATGCACTAATTTTGTATCTAACTCAGGAATCTCACCACTCCACAAATACTGAAGCTTCTAAAACACACTTTGAACCAGTCATAACATCTTACTGCTCTCCATCAATTATGAGTTAAATACATTTTTTTACATGTGATCATTTTGTATCTGTGTGAGAGACATGACTTTTTTTCCTGAAAATTATACTTAAACTTTCCAACTTCCCAAGACAGTCAGAATCCTTGATAAAGATAAGACAAAGATAATGATCCAAATAAAATTTTCTGCAAAAGGGAAGATTTAAAATTGAGTGGAAATTTTAGATCAATGAACAGGTAGAATATTAATATGTAAGTGAGAGAATTTGGTCTGATCTGAGCATTGTCAGTAATAAATATTTTTAAGTTTTAAGAAGTAATTTAATTATTCCAGAATTTCTCATTTCTTTAAAAAGGCAGCTATCTAATACATGGAGTTCTGCATTTCAAGGAATGAAATTACCTTGCTCACAATAGAGGCATATATATGTAAATATAAAGCATAGTGGAAGCGGAACTTGATGGGCAGTAAGTAAAATTCTAAAAGTAAAGGAAAAAAGGTGTGTTTTTCAAAGTGAGTACTAATTTGCTGGATGCCGTCTTTAAATGCTTAAGATACACAAACAAGCTCAAAGGAAAAACAGAGAAATACATTGTGATGGTTATCTTCCATTTTTAAAGATTTTTATTTAACTTTCAGATAACATGAAAACTTTTCCCAGATAATAGTTTATCCTTTTAACAGAAGTTTGATATTTCAGCAATATGTCTGGGAAAGAAGCTTTTCCATTTGACTGAAAATTAATTTTATTTCCTACGTATTTTTGGCAATAAGTGGACACCTCATGATTTGTGGACATTATGTTATGTGTTTTGTGACATTTGATAAGAACATGACACTAGGCTTGGTGAACATGTAAGGTGGTTTCCATCCGGATGCATAACCCATGGGCTGAATTCCTGATGCACAGAGCTAGTGTGTGAGATCAGCTTGGCAGTGTAATTAGTGTGTTTCAGTAAAGAACATGTCTCCTTGTGAAGCATGGGGCATTTAAAGCACCCGTGATTTAAATTTTTTATTTATTTCTGCCTTTACTATTTTATTACTACTGATCTTTTAAAAATATAAATCACAAGTGATTTATATATAAAACCAGTCTACTTTTAAATTTTTATTTATTTCTACTTTTATTATTTGATTACCATTACTCTTAAAAAAAAATAAAAGTCATTTGCATATTTTTAGATTTACTAGTATTGCAGAGTACTTGCATCAAGAAAGTTATGTTTCAAGAAAAATGTTCAGGCCGGGTGTGGTGGCTCATGCCTGTAATCCCAGCACTTTGGGAGCCCGAGGCGGGCGGATCACAAGGTCAGGAGATCGAGAGCATCCTGGCTAACACAGTGAAACCCCGTCTCTATTAAAAATACAAAAAATTAGCTGGGCGTTTTGGCGGGCGCCTGTAGTCCCAGCTACTCGGGAGGCTGAGGCAGGAGAATGGCCTGAACCCCGGAGGCGGAGCTTGCAGTGGGCCAAGATCGCGACACTGCACTCCAGACTGGGTGACAGAGCGAAACTCCGTCTCAAAAAAAAGAAAAAAAAAAGTTCATTCTATTCTTGAGTGTCTGAAAATACCTCTCTGTTACATTCATGCATGAGAAATCATCTGGCTGGGATAGGATTCTTTACCTCTAAATTGAATGTGTGGTGTGATGGCCTGCTGGCGTTATTTGTTATAAAGAAGTATTAAGCAACAAATGTTTTGAAACTGCTTTGGCAGCACTATTGATCTAGATATAAGAGACTTAGAGCATAGATAAATTTGAATGCCTGTTTTTTAAAATAAGTTTTCTGGCCGGGCGTGGTGGCCCATACCTGCAATCCCAGCACTTTGGGAAGCTTCTGAGGCCTGCGAATTACTTGAGATCAGGAGTTTGAGACCAGCCTGGCCAACATGGTGAAACCCCGTCTCTACTAAAAATACCAAAAAATTAGTTGGGCATAGTGGTGGGTGCCTGTAATCCCAGCTACTCAGGAGGCTGAGACAGGAGGATCACTTGAACCTGGGAGGTGGAGATTGCAGTGAGCCAAGATGCACCACTGCACTCCATCCTGGGCAACAAGAGTGAAACTCCATCTCAAAAATAAATAAATAAATAAAAATACGCTTTTCATTTCTTGAATGAAACAGCTGAGCTAAATGATCCCTACAGAACATTTCCATTTCCAAATTTTATATTTTATGACCATATTTTATGTAGCTCCAGAATGCACTACAAATCATAGGTATTAAGTAGATGTTTAGAAAATAATGAATAGATATTGAGGAGAAGTACTTCTTTGGGAAGACCTGTGTTTTCCTCTGCTTACTTGATTGTTGGGTACAATTATTTTCTTTTGGGGCAGAGAGAGATTACATTATTTTCTCTTTCTTTTAAAATTTTATTTTATTGTGGTAAGGACATTTAACATAAGATCTACTGTCCAAGAAGTTAAGTTCACGATACACTATTGTTGACAATAGGTACAATAGGTACAACGATCTACAGCAGATCTCTAGAGCTTACTTATCTTGCTTAACTAAAACTTTGGGCCCATTAATTAATAAGCCCTCATTTCTCCCTCCCTCTAGCCCTTGGCAACTACCATTCCATACTTTGATTCTATGAATTTGACTATATATAATTCCCGTGAGTGGAATCATGCTGTTTGTCCTTCTGTGGCAAGCTTATTTCACTTAGCATGTCCTCAAGGTTCATCATGCTGTCACTATTTCAGAACTCTTTTTGTAAGACTAAATAGTATTTCCTTATGTGTATATACCACATTTTCTTTATCAATTTATCCATGTATGGTTGTTTATACATCTTGGCTGTGGTAAATACTGCTGCAATAAATACTGTTGCAAGATCAATTAAGATCTTGGTTTTAATACTTTTAGATAGTTGCATATAGGTAAGATTGCCGAATCATATGGTAGTTCTATTTTTAATATTTTTGAGAAACATCTATATTGTTTTCCATATTGGCTGCACTATTTTATATTCCCAGCAATGGTGTCCAGGGATTCTAAGTTTTGTACATTCTTGTCAACACTTTTTTCTCTTTTTTTTGATAATAGCCATTGTGACAGGTGTGAAGTAATATCTCATTGTGTTTTCAATTTGCATTTCCATGATGACTAATGGTGTTTTTCATTTGTCTCTTGGCCATTTGTATGTCTTTAGAAAAATGTCTATACATGTCTTTAGTCCATTTTTAATTGAGTGATTAACTTTATTCTTGATATTATGAGACTTTCTTATATATCTTAAAGATTAACCCCTTATCAGATACATAGTTTTCAAATATTTTCTCCCATTTTGTAGGTTGCTTTTTCAATCTCTTGATTATTTTGCAAATAGCTAAATCAAGCTTGAGAAGCAAGGACAAACCTGAAGGAATTATACTTCCTGATTTCAAAATATAATAGAAATCTATAGTAATCAAAACATTACGATACTAGCATAGAGATGGACATATAGACCAGTGGAACAGGATAAAAAGTACAGAAATAAACCCACATTTATATGGTGAACTGATCTTCAATGAGGATGCCAAGAACACACAATGGAGAAAGAATAGTCTCTTCAACAAATGGTGTTAGGAAAACCGGATATACACATACAAAAGAATGAAATTTGATTCTTATCTTACACTGTACAAAAAAGTAACTCAAAATGGATTGAAGACTTAAATGTAAAACCTCTACAAGAAAAACCAGAGAAGCACTCTGTGACATTGGTCTTGGCAATAATGTCATAGATGTGACACCAAAAGTACAGACAACACAACCAAAATAAGCAAGTAGGACTACATCAAACTAGAAAGTTCTGCATGGCAAAGGAAATAATCAACAGAATGCCTGGTGGAATTTCATCTTTTGAAATCAAAAGATCATAATCTTGTGCTTTGAAATGCAGGAACATCAAACTGTATAAGAAATGCATACTGATATAAAAATATGGGCCAATGTATTTCAATGTATGAGGAATATTTTTGGAAAATTCTTATCAATATTCAGGAGACTTTATTTTTTGATAACATATAGATTAAATTAAAAAATTAAGTGAAATAAAACTGAAAACCACTTGTGTTTTCTATTCCTCCAACTTATTATACACTAGATGAGGGCATGTCATTAGGCAGTTGAGGTAAACTCCAATTCTGCCACTTAAAAATAAGACTATTTAACTTCTCTGAATCTTTATTTCTTCCTCTATCATCTAGAGATAAGAAAACCTGCTTGTGATTAACATACATTCAAATGAAGATTTAAAAAGTATCAGGTATATATTAGGAATATAGGAGGTACTTAATAATTACATTTACAAATTCCGTAAGAGGATAGCACAGTATTATCATCAACATCTAATAGTTAAAAAAATGGAAATCACAAGGGCTTTTGAGATTTTCAGAAAAAATGTTATGATAATATAAAATCCTGACAATGACTGGAGCACAGGTTTCTTGACTCCAAGGCCCGAATGCTTCATTTTCCTACAAAGTATGGGAGGTTATTGTTGGGTATAGGCCGGTATTTTTAACCTTTATTTGTTCAAATGTGTTCAGATGTCACAAGAGAGATTTTGACTATCAAATTGAAGTGAAAGTTCAATACTTTTATCATTATAATTGCATTTTATTCTGAATAGTGTAAAACATACTTGTAAAAATAGAATAATCACATACTTGAACTCATAAAGAGCAAGGTCAAAGCAGAATGCCAAATATTTTGAGTCAGATATTAACAATATATCAAAAGCTGTGATAAATAGGAGAAATATTTAAAGCAACAAATAATGTACAGGACATTCTTTCATGAATATGCTTCTATATAGAAAATTAAAGTAGATGGCATAAATTTTACATGCTCAATAAAAAAGTAAACATAAATGGAAATCTTTTATAGCCTACATATTTTAAAAATAAAGAAGCAACTTAGGTTATATCTAAAAAATAAATAATACACATAAAAGAACAAAGCAAAAAATGTACACACCTGGCCCAAGGTATTTTGTCTAACAGTAAAAGACTTCATTTTAGAAAATATGAAAATCTCTCTCATTTTTAAAATTCTTGGTTTCTTTGGGTTTTTATGTGTAATCTATTGCTAGTTACAAAGTCCCCCAAAACAATAATAACAATAACAAAAACCCTTGATGAAAATTAAAGTATATATTGAAAAATTTTATGAGTACATACCTCCAATATATATTTTGCTGGGGAGGTAGATTTAAGTTTATATAGCCTGTACATTGTTGTCAACACAAATAACAACAAGGCTGACGTGAAGCAACAAATCTGTCTACAGGATCACAAATAAAACATAAACAGTAGGAGGTCTCATAGCTATTTAAGGAACGTCATGGGCTTTGAAAGCCTTTCCACATGAATCATGGTGGTTTGTCTCCCAAATGCTCTAAAATTATTTTTTAAATGTTGGCAATTTCACAAATGTTTTATTAACAAAATATCCTTTAAGTATATGCTATTTTGTGAAGCAGCAATTGGATTATTTTTCTTATAAGTGTCCATAAACAGTTGGAATTTATTGCCAATTAAAGACAGAAAAAGTGCCTGAGTCAAGGATATGATGATGTTACTGACATAGATACTACTACAAGAGATGAATTTATATCATTTTGAAAAGACCATGTGCTAAAGCTATGTTAAATCTGTCACCTGGGCACAGTGTGGAGAGTGAAAAGAATTCTGTGTTAAGAGCCTGGGATGCAGGGTCAAATTTTCCTTGACTGTACTGCCCATATAACCTTAAGCAGGATGGTTAAGGTTCCAAAGGAACTCTCTTGGTTACCTGAAAGGCAACCCCTCAGATAATCCCTTGAGGTGCCTTTGCTGTTTTGCTCTGTGATTCTATCATTTTGCTCTCATTTTCCTAGACTCAAGGATTAGACATTTCCTAACTTAGAAATCATGGAGCATCTGCTGTACATCTTCCTTTGTTTTGTCTTTGGGTTGTCTTTCATGTCTGTGAGCAACCAAGTCCAACATATTTTATATGTGGAAGAGATCTCTATGCCATCTTTTTGGTTCCCAGAGAATGCCTAAGAACCCAGGTGCTGGAAAAAACAAAAATCACGTGAAAAGCTATTTTGCAACACAGTAAGAATTTCTACTTCAAGTTGGGTTTATGACATGCCAGTCCATAATCTACAAGCGGGAAGGATGATGAAATAAGCCTTACAGATGGACTCTAGCAAGAAAACTCTGAAGTTGCCATTGGAAAGCAAAAGATACATTATGAGGCAAGTACCATGATTATAAATTAGATGGAAACCACTCTTCTCCAGCCTTAGAAAGAACCACAATGTGAGAAGCTCTGATTTATAAATGATTGATTTTATGAATAAAATATGAAAGTTTTGTCCTTTCAAATAGATAGTTATTACACAGCTATAAACCTTGGCAAATATTTAATTTATGTAATATAAGATTCTTTTAAAAATTTGAAGATGACAAAGATAACTTTAAGTTCTTTCAATAATTAGATGATAGAATCTGAGCTATAAAAATTCATAAATCAAAGCATTATGAAGTAGGAGTTGATAAATTTTAGAGCTTGTTCAGGTTATAATATTCATCTTATTTCAGAGTTTCCTGCACACCCTCAGTGTTGCTGTTATTGAATAAAATTTCAGACTTTTGCCTAATAAAAATGTTCTTAGCAAGATTTTTGTTCTGCTATAGGGCTCAAATTCTGTATGACCCAGTATGATTACTTCCTTGTATCTTTATTTAGGTGATTGCAAAATAGTTAGTTGATATGTTCTGTGGACCAAACCTTTATGAATCTGAAGACCATAATGAAAATAGTGTGCCTTCTTGTGTTCCTTACACCTGAATGCAAGAAAATGCACATATTTTCCCATTATCCAAGCAGTTTTGTTTTTTTTTTTTTTGAGACAGAGTCTTGCTCTGTTGCCCAGACTGAGTGCAGTGGTGCTATCTCAGTTCACTGCAGCCTCTGCCTCCCAGGTTGAAGCAATTCTCCTGCCACAGCCTTCCGAGTAGCTGGGATTACAGGCACCTGCCACCATGCCCAGCTGATTTTTATATTTTTGGTAGAGACAAGTTTTCATCATGTTGGCCAGGCTGGTCTGGAACTCCTGACCTCAGGTGTTCTGCGTGCTTTGGCCTCCCAAAGTACTGGGATTACAGGTGTAAGCCACCATGCCCAGCCCCAAGTAGTTCTTGAAGAGAGAAATCATGCAGAAAAAAAAAAAAAGATGACTTTTGAGAGTCAAATGAATGGTTATTGGTAATCAGCTCTTGTAAAAGGAGCAAAGGGTGAGAGAAAAATAATAGATTTGCCATTTGACTCAGATAAGAATGCAGCTATTGCATATCAGAGAGAAATATTACAAAATCAAATCCAAATGTTTGGTAAATATAGAAGGGGTATAATGGCATGGAAGTGTGTTGCTAAGTGAAATTAACTGAGTGTTCAGCACACAGTACTGACTAAGAATTGGGTTGTGATGTCATATTGCTTTCACTCAAATCCTCACTCGACGATTTACTAATTATAGAATCTTTGGTAAAATACTGTAGTCATCCTTTCATCTGAGGTTTAGCTTTCCCTGGTTTCGGTTACCTGCAATCAACATGATCCTAAAATATTAACTAGAAAATTCTATAAAGAAACACTTTCTAAGTTTTAAATTACATTCCATTCTGAGTATTATGATAAAATCTCATGCTATCTTGCTCTGTCTTACCTAGGACGCAAATCATTCCTTTGTCCAGTGTATCCACACTCTGGATGCAACCTTCCTGTCAGTCACTTGGTAGTCCTCTGGGTTATCAGATTGACTTGTATAGTATTACAGTGCTTGCGTTAAAGTAACTCTTATTTTACTTAATAATGGTTTCAAAGAGCAAGAGTGGTGATGCTGGCCAATTGGATATGCCGAGGAGAAACAGTTAAGTGTTCCTTTTAAGTAAAAGGGTGAATTCTAAACTTAATAAAGAAAAAAAGGTTATATGCTGAAGTCGCCAAGGTCTACAATAAGAACAAATCGTCTACCAATAATATTGTGAAGAACAGAAAGAAATTTGTGCTAGTTTTGCTGTCACACCTCAAACTGCAAAACTTGTGGTCAAAGTAAGTAATAAGTAGTTAGGAGGAAAAAGGGATTATATTTGTGGGTAGAAGACATGAGCAGAAAAAAATCTCAATTGATGGCAATGTGTGAACCAGAAAGCACCGAGCCTTTATGGAAACTTTAGTAAAGGATCTCCTGAAACAAGTGACAGCAAGCCATTTACTGCAAACAAGGGATGGTTACACTGATTCAGGAATACAGAAGGTCAATAGTAACCTAATGCTGTGTCACAATGCCTGTCATTCACTTCACTTCCTCTCATCACATAGGCAATATATCATCTCATATCATCCTAAGAAGAAGGATGGGGATAGTATAATATATTTTAAGAGAGAAAGAGATAGAGAGTAAGAGAGAAACAGAATACATTCACATAACTTTTATTGTAGTACAGTGTTATAACTGTTCTATTATTATTTATTGTTAATAACCTCTTGCTGTGCCTAATTTATAAATGAAACTTTATCATAGGTATGTATGTATAGGAAAAGACATGTATAGGGTTTAGTCCTATCTATTGTTTCATGCATCCACTGGGGATCTTGGTGCATATTCCCTTTAGCTAAGGGGGAACTACTGCAATATGAATTTTAAGACTTAGTTTCCTTATGTGCATAATGGAGATAATATATACGTCATAAATGAGACAATGCATATAAATTGCTTAATACCATGCTGGGCACAAAGTAAAAGCCCAAGAGATATTAATGTAGCCAAGAACATTCTAAGTGCTTTATCTCGTGTATCCTCAGCAATACAGTGAGTTAGGTACTATTGTCATCCTCCCCATATTATCAGTGAGGAAACCAGGCCAGCGAGAAGTTAATAACTTGCTCAAGGTAACAGCAATAGCCCTTGGAGGGGTTCAGATTCTAATCCAGCATTCTAGGTACATATTTCTCACTACTATGAGGCACACAGAAGCCACATACTTAAATGCCTGCAAGGGGCTGTTGGTAAGACAAATAACTGAAATAACCAGTACAAGTCAAAAGAGAGTGGGTGCATTCACTTTTTACATTTTTTGATATTGTGCTGATCTGGCAAAGAAATTTCTGAGGCCAAATTTAGTCTGCAGCTTATTTGCAGTCCCTGAACATCAAAGTATTTGAAGGTAAATTTACATCCTGGCTAGGCTGGCGTTTGCATACTAATGGAATGGTTGGTTTTCCTCCATTTCATGGGCCCCAAGTGTCCACAAGTGTGGAAAATAAAGGAAAGAAAATCTTAGCACTGAGTAAGTGATACGGAACATTCATTTTCCAGAGGGTACTTATTGTCTCTTCTTTAGTAATGAGTGGGCTCCTTCTTTATTTTAATATCCTTGATCAACTGTATAACAGAGAGGCAGGCATTTTGCAAGTCTTCAAAGGTGGAATGGAAGTGTGACTGTTCAAAAATAAATTAATGAGAAGTAGAATGAATAGATTTTTTTTTGGACTGACTGACTGAGGGGTTTTCCCAGCACTTCTGAAAACATCAAGTTCTAATAGGATTTTAGAGAAAATTAACTGGAGACTTAGAATCACTGCACTGGATTGTAGACCTTATTCTTCTTTGAGTCACTTTGTGAGTTAAGATAAATTTCTTAACATCTTGTCTATTTCCTCAGCTATAATTAAAATGGTCTGAGGAGGATAGTCTTTAGATTTTCTTCGATTCTAAAATGTCTCTATGTCCATGCTTTTACCTTCATCCTTTATCAAAATTCATTTTATGGTGACAAGTAGACTTTTGGGTGCCGTTGGTATAAATCAAGTTGTGAGAGTTAAAAATTTAGAAGAAATAATTTAAATGGTAACATTTTATCAAGCTTGATTAAATCTTGAAATACATCTGTCTTGAGTGTTGTATTGTACTGACTCATTTAAAATATTCTAGGTAAGTAACAGGATGTATAAATATATGGAAAAATTAACCATAATCTGTATTAAAAATGTAGTCTATTTTGTTGTTAATTTATAGAATTAGTAATGCTTAAAGACAGGTGTTATGATCTTTTAGGAGTTAAGCAACAGATCTACTGCCCTCGAATGAATACTGTGCAAAACCCAGCAATTTCAACAGTTCTTACTCTATTCTGTTACTTCAGTCCTTGAGGTCAATAACTTGTTTTGCACAGTATTAATTTAATGTATTTATGCATGTACATAAGTATGTATATATGTTTTGCCTTCATAGCCATATTAAAATACATGGTCAATGAGGTCAGGAATTTTTGTCTAATTTATTAATTTCTGATCCCTAGACCTTAGAAAAGTAGGCACACAATGTATATTTTTAAATACATGAATGAATGGAGAACTTCACTTCACAAATATATCATTTAAATTAATCAAGAATAATTAAGAAATTATTGCTGTAAGATGGTGTTTGACAATGAAAGCAAGTGTTGTGCAAAATAATCACACTAAATTAGTAACAGCACTAATCGAAATTACACTGTCTTAAACTGACTTAACCCAATTTGATGGTCAGAACCTTCGGTAAATATTATTAGCCTTCAGTGGATGTAGTTCACAGCAACATGCCTCACTCTCATATCATTGCTGTAAGATGGTGTTTGACAATGAATATGTTAGATGGTGATGAGTGTTACAGAGAAAAATAATGCAAAGAGAGAAGGTAGAGAGTGTTGTGGGAATGGGTAGCTGCATGTAGTTTTAAGCAGTATAGTCAGGGAAGAGCTAACTGCTACACTGACATTTGAGCAAAGGTCTGAGGAATGTGAGAGAACAAGTTTTGTGAATGAGGGGAGTTCCAAGAAGAAATAGCTGGTGTGCAGTGAAGGCACAGATGAGGAATCTCAGTAACAAGTCCTGTACAGCTGGAGCTGAGTAAGAGGGGAAGGGTCATAGGAGATTAGGAGGAAATGGGGGACCAAATTGTGTGGAACCTTGTAGATGCTTTCGTTGATTTTGGATTTTATTTTGCATGAAAAGGGAACCTGCTAGATTATTTTGAACAGAGGAGTGAGCTCTTTCCATTCATATTTAACAAGGGCATTCTGGTGTTAGATTGTGAATAAATAGATTGAAGGGGGGTAAGGGCAGAAGCAGGGAGATTAGTCTAGGAGGCTGTAATGGTTCACCTGGGAAATCATGGGGGCTCAGACCAAGGAGCAATGGAGAGTGTGAGAAGGGTTTGGATACTATGTATATTTAGAGGGCAAAGTTGTGAGGATGGGTTGACAGATTAGATGCGGTCTGTGCAAGAGTGAAAGGAGCTACAGATGACTCCAAAAGCTGTTGTCAGAGCACATGCAAGGTTGGAATTGCTGTTATATAAATAAGGAGGAAACTTCAGGAGAATCAGATCTTCGGGGAAGCTCAAGAGCTTCGTTTTCAACGTATTAATAGTTGGCAGTGCCTATTAGACATGCAACTGGACACACTGAGTAGACAGTTGAGCATACATGACTGGAAATCGGGAGAGGTTTGGGTTTAAATGATATATATTGATCATCAGCACATAGATGATATTTAAAATGTTATGAAACTAGGTAACTATGATCAGCTTAAGTGTGAATGCAAATACGAAAAGGAAGGAGACCCCTAAGCTGAGACTAGGAACACCCCAGAAATAAGAGAGAAGGAGGTATAAGGATAAGAAACAAGAAAGGTAGCGTGAATATTATTTCAAGGAGGAAGGAATGATAAATTCCATAATGGTGTCACATGTCATTTCCTTCCTCTTTGATCTTTAAAAGTTAGAGCGGCTCTATTAAAAATATCTTTCAGGAACTGATATCACCTGAAATATTTTGAATATTTGAAGCCCAAGGCTCCTTAGTCCGTAGACTAGGTCAGGGAGAAAGAGTTTCTATATTTGTAAAAATGTATTGCATTTGAGGGAGCCATGAAATCTGAACACCTGAGCAACTACAATATCGGTGAATTCAGATCCTTTTAGTTTTTTCTCCCTTTTCGTGGAAGACAGATTTCTATAATATTTATGTGAGGTCAGCTGGATAGATCTATATGCCCTCCGCCAGAGAGCTCTGGAAATTACAGTTTGCTGAGCACCTGGGATGTGGAGTTGACAATCTGACAACTGTTGAGAAGTGACAAGAAGCCCTGCAATATTAAATGTTTTCTACAGGCACTACCTAAGGGCTGAACATATGTTTCTCTATTGATGAAAATGCATCTGTTTCACCCTTGGATGTAGCCATTTTTTAAATGTTCATTGGTAAGAACTATAAAGAATGTCAACATTTTCATCAAGAATTGGAATATGAACCAGGAAAAGATGAGTGAGAAAATATCTCATTTTTTCTAGTGTTTTATTATGAAAATGTTCAGTTAAATATTGAATATTGAAAGAATTTTCCAGTAGAAACCTGTATAGCCACCACCTAGATTTTACCAATGGATTTTTAAGTGTTTTATTACATATTTATACATCCTTCTACACATTCATCAATTTATCTTTTTTGTTTTCGAATGTACGTAAAAGTAATTTACCCACATCAGTTTTCTCCCAAATACTTTAGTATGTATATGACTAATTACAGGTCAATATTTGTTTATAGTTTTTCTTTTGATTTATATATGAAATGGACAAATCTGAAACGTTTTGCAACTCTACCCCCTGTCAAGCTATAGAATATTGCTATCACATTACCATCATCTGAATAGTTCTCTTGTGCTCTTTTCCACACATCCTCCACTCCTATTCCAAAAGTAGCCTCTGTTCTGATATCTTTTCATCAAAAATGAGTTTAGCCTGTTTTAGAACTTTGTATAAACAGAATCCTGCACTATTTTCTCATTCATGTAAGGCTTCTTTCATTTGATATGCTGTTGAAAAACATCTTATTTGAAGACAGGATACCTTTCATAAGGAAGCCAAAAGACGAATTAATTTAACTCTAAAGACCCAGTCAAATAAATGATTCAAGAAAAGGTACACAGAAATAGGAAAATATTATTTCTTTCGTCTGTGGCTTTCGGAGTAATATTGGTGTGTGTATTGCTGTAGGTAAAATCATCTTGAAGTACAAATATATATTCTATTTAAGAAGAGCAGGTGAGGAAGAAGGCTGATATATATGGACCATCTAATGAGCACCAGATATTTGACATGTGCTATTTTATTTAAACTTCATACCCCAAAAGAAATATTATCTTCATTTTACACATGAGCCATGTACTCCCAATTATACTCTGTTTCCCAGAGCTTTCTGCTACTCTGTATTAGGGAAACCAGGGCTCCCTGGCTAAGCTGTCATTCCTAGATAACCTTCCTTGCCTTCTCCTCATTGTTTTCCAGTTGCCTCATTTTCTAGAGTTTTGCTCCAGACTAGGTGGTAACAACTGGTTAATTACTTAAACTGCCATGGGTTGATGTCCTGTAAATGTTGTTATCCCATCATTTGTTTCTTATGCTAGATATATTTATAGGTTGGTGCAAAAGTAATTGGGATTTTGCTACTAAAGGTAATGGCAAAACCACAATTACTTTTGCACCAATCTAAATAGGAAGCTTGTGGGAGACAATGTCTTTATTTGAAGGAGAAACTCAATGGTCAGAATTGCAGGCTCTTCTTTAGATAGGTGAAATACATTGAAATAGGCAGGGATTTGTACATTTCTAACAGGTATATTTACTAACCTTATCAAACTTTCTAGATTGTTGCTCATGGTTTCTAGATGTATGCTTGTTTCCATATTCATCATTAGGAATTCAGGTATTTGAGACCCAGTTCAGGACTATAAACAAGAGTTCTAGTAACTTCAGACCAACTCAAGTTGCTTAATTAAAGCCTATATAGTACCCACATGAACAATATATCCAGGACTTGGTGTTTTTATTCCTTGACTTCCTTAGTTTCTGTAAATTCTTCATTCTACTTCCCTCAACTGTGGTCATATCCTTGATCATCACAATAATTCATAACTTCCAGACCTTGATTTCAAGGATCTCACTCACTGACCACCACCTTCCTCCATTCATCTCTATCTAGTTCTGCAAGACCTTCAAGTTATTGCTCTTAAAACTTTTTTTTTTTTTTCTAATCATGTTTTACACCCATGGTTCATACCTTTTTCCTTGTCTACTCGGGGTACATAGTCCATACTTACAATCACTCTGTACCCTGCTACACTTGTCTGGAAGAAGCCCACTTTTGGTTAAAAATAAATAAATGAATAAAAGCAGTCATCCACTTACTTCATGCCACTCTTTCCAGCACCCAGAAAATGATGTAGCAGTATCTACTAAGGGATCTATACATATTCCATGAATGAAAATGGATGTATGGTTGAAGGTATGTAGTATACCAGGTTTATCTTGAATCTAATTTTCTCCAGGATATCAAGAACTACTTGGGACTGGGTGCCGTGGCTCACGCCTATAATGCACTTTGGGAGAATGAGGCAGGCAGATAACCTGAGGTCAGGAGTTCCAGACCAGCCTGACCAACATGGTGAAACCCCGTCTCTACTAAAAATACAAAAATTAGCTGGGTGTGGTGGTGCGCACCTGTTGTCCCAGCTGCTCTGGAGGCTGAGGCAGGAGATTCTTTTTAATCCAGGAGATGGAGGCTGCAGTGAACTGAGACTGTGCCACTGCACTCCAGCCTGGACAACAGAGAGAGACTTTGTCTCAAAAAAACAAAACAAAACAAAGAATTACTTGGGATGATATGGGTGAGACTAGATCATACCATGAAGAGAGTAACGTTATGGTCTGATTTTTTTTTGTATAACTTCCAATGGCTGCTCCATTCTACAGAGGTTACCACCAACAGCTCAGAGGTGCAACACATTGGAAGCTTCTAAATACCACCCCTTGGCAGTTGGCGGTTGCTCAGCATCCCAGGGGGCTTCTTTCAGCAGTTTATCTCACTTCCATTGGCAGTAGTTTCTTGGAATATCCTGTGCTGATACTGGTGACAGCGCCAAGAAATTCCTAGTAAAAAACGTATGGTGATCCTGGTGTCCATCCAGGATTGCTTCTCTCCTCATAAAGCTTCCGGCTACATTAAATCAGCACAGTTCAGAGTCTCGCAAAGACAGCTCCAGCTTTTTCAAGGACAGGTTATTTTTACATGTTTGCCTTTCACGAAAATTATTTAATTTCCCCAAAGTGCTATAGATTAAGCAATGAGTTTAGGAGCACAACATATGCCACATTCTTTATGAGTCTTCTGTCCAATTTTGGTGCAGGGCGATCTCTTGTTCTCTGAAGGAGCTCTTTACAGAACATGATATATGGAGTCCATCACTGCTTTCTGGCACTGGCTAAACTTGAGCATCAAGAGGAGAGCCCACTTTTTTCCCCATGTGTTTGCTCATGGGGTTCAGGTACTTGAATTTCATCAATAGTCCTAGATACAACGAGCTCCCTAAAAAGTTAGAAATGCAATTAGAACTGAATTTGTTAGCTCTGGGTTAGTTAAAAACATGTATACAATACAATCAAAATGGTCTATGATGTGTGAGAAGTTTTAGCAGTCTTTTCTCCTTTGGACTAGATCAGTTTCCCAATTTTGCCTGATTAAATAATCACTGGAAATGCTTGTTAAAAATCAAAACAAAATGTGGAAGCCCAGGCTCATCCCCTAGAGGTTATAATTCATTAGCTTTGGTGGTGTTTGTTTTGGGGGTCTTGCAGGTCAGCTCTAATAGCAATAGCCATAGATGATTCAAATGATCAGCCACATTTGAGACATTCTAGATAAGAAAATGGGAATGATGTCATTTTGCTTGCTCTTCCAATGTTCTCACACACTCACACTCAGGAGAGCAGAAAAGTCATCCTTTTTTCAGACTTCTTTTTTCTCTCTGGAGGCTGAGTGGGCCAAGGAAATGTTAAAAGTGAGCTACCAGAGAATAAATGATTGTCAAATGGTGAAAGATTGCAGAAACTCAATTTCAACCCTAGATAAATGTGAATTCATTACTTATTCATTAAAGATATTAAGGCTTGCATAAATGACTTCGAATCCTACGAATGAAGATAAATAAAGTACAGTGATCATTGCATAGGATCAATGCTTAATAATGCACACAGCTGTTTAGGGAATATGAAGGATGTCTCTGATGTGGGAAAGTGTAAAGCCTCAATAGCGTCTCTTTTCTGCTAGTCCACATGAGGCTTTCCCCAGAAATCAAATCTCCTCTCCCTCTCCTCCACTGCAATGGAAGGTTTAATGCTGATGGTCCAGTGTTAAAAATGAGTCTCTGAGATACAGGCATGATTGGCCCAACAGATTTTTCAGAGAGAAATGAGATTTTGAATTGTTATCAAGATAGGAAAGGGCGCAAAAAATTGGGAGATGTTGAGGTCAGTGCAAGCCTTGGACACAATCTGTACTTGCTTTAGATGGCAGTGTTCATGAGTGGTAAAAAGAACAACCACCATGCAAAGTGGAGAATCAGGAGGGGTCTGGGCAGAACCCAAACCTCTGCTGGCTCCAAGATCTTTTCTTTTGTGTTACTTACTGCCTTCTACTTAATAATGTGGAGGGGCATTAGAAGCGCAGTCACACTCCAGGCAGCGATTGTTTGTGTGAGTAGACTTGGTTTTGTTGTACATATACATAATGCATGATAAAATGCATGTAACATATGCATATTTATATACATATGTTCATAACATACATGTATGTACATATGTATATACATGTTTATAATGCTATGGTGTGAATGTTTATATCTACCCAAAATTTGCCTGTTGAAACCTAATCCCCAGTTTGATAGTATTAAGAAATGGGGCCTGTGAGAGGTGAGAAGGTCATGAGGGTTAACAAAAGAGGCCTGAGGCTCTTTTAAAATAAGCCTGAGGGAGCATGTTTGCCACTCTCACTATGTGAGGATGCAGTAAGAAGGCTTTATCTATGATCCAGGAAACAGGTCCTTGCCAGCCACCAAATCTGCCAGCAGTTTGATCTTGAGTTTCCAGCTCTCCAGAAATACAAAGAATACATTTCTTTTGTTTATAAGCTACTCCATTTATAGTATTTTTTCAGCAGATTGAATGGATTAAGACATTGTTTAACATTGTCACAGGGTCAATGAAAGAAACTTTGAACAAGATTAAAGCTTCTTACTCTGCTTTTATATTTTTCAGTTTGTTTTTGTTTTTGTTTTTACATTAAATATAGCCATTATCGGATGCTTTCAATCTCTCTTTCTCTGTTTGGTTTTTTGAGATGGAATCTTACTGTGTCACCCAGGCTGGAGTGCAGTGGTACAATCTCGGCTCAATGCAACTCTGCCTCCTATGTTCAAGCAATCCTCCCGCCTCAGCCTCTTAAGTAGCAGGGATTAAAAGCATGTGCCACCAAACTTGGCTGATTTTTGTATTTTTAGTAGAGATAGGGTTTTACCATGTTGGCCAGGCTGGTCTCAAACTCCTGACCTCAGGTGATCTGCCTGCCTCCGTTTCCCAAACTGCTGGTATTAACAGGTGTGAGCCACCACCCCAGCCAATGCCTTCAGTCTCTCTACATTCTTTCCTCACTGTAAGGAGGAGTACAAAATTTGAGGCTGAGTATCTTCCCCTTAGAGTAGTATTTTCATTTTATTTAGAGACAATATCTTAGTTAAAAGTAATGAAGCTCTGCAGTCCTAATGCTCAGAGGAGAGAGAGAGAGAGAAAGCTTCTGAGGTAGTATGTTGGTTTTGCTGTTGAAAGATAAGGATAAGTAGAGATTCTACGTCTGACAGTCAAGTGTGGAAAGTTATTTAGAAACAATGAACACTGCTATACATAAGGTAGCACAGAAACCTGTAACAACATGGCAAATTCTTTACTTCACACTTACATTTTGAATCTGTAAATATTTTCAGACCACAACTTAAGGGCATGTGTGATCAACAGAAAAATATATAATCTTTGCTTTTATTAGAGAAGAAAGTTGCAGAAACTTGGGCTTTAATCAGCTTTCTGCATGTTAAGTGAAATATTTATGTAAACTGATTTAGATTTTTATCTTAACTCTTATGCACATTTAGCATGTTGGTGTTTACTGATTAATAAATTAGATACAAGTTAGTTTAAATTGGAAAAATTGCTCACATATTTATATCACTTTAAATCCTTCACTATCTCACTATTTTTAGGCAGTGATAGATTAGAAATAGAGTAAATAAAATGAAGACTAGAGAAATAGTTTAAAAATATTATCCTACTACATTGTTATAAATTGTGTTATTATATATTAAAATTTTTTCATAGACCTAAGAGCTCTTTCCTTTCTTCTAATGTTAAAGAAAATTCAGGCATTTTGCGGATCCTTAAAAGTATTGTGGGCCTGCAGCACTGTGATTCTGGGCCTAATGGGTCAGTTTCCCTGAAAACTCTTCACTCTTCCGGCACAGCCACTGTGATTATTTTTCAGGTCTCTTAAACATGGAATGGTATTTCAATAATCAGTTTTGGGCGCTTTTAATGTCTTGTATCCTCCTCAGTGGGTGGCAGATTCCGCTCAGCTGTGGAGACTTACCTCAAAAAGTATCTTCTTGGTGAAGTAGAATTAGTCACACCAAGATGTTTCCTTGGCAGTTTGTACATAACTTTCTAGAACTGAAGGTAAACATGATCTTATCATTGTAAACACTCTTATAATATTGCTTACCATTGCCCCTTGTTGAATAGTCTTATTTTTCAAAGAAGTTTACAGAAAAATTGAGCAAAAGGTACAGAGATTTTCCATATAGCCCCTTGCCTCACACAAGCACAGCCTCCCTCCACTTCACAATTCTGAACCAGAGTGGTACGTTTGTTACAATGGATGAACCTACAGTGACATCATTATTATTCAAAGTCCATAGTCGACATTAGGTTCTAGTCTTAGTGTTATATATTCTGTGGGTTTGGGCAAATGTATGATGACATATATCTACCATTATAGTACCATAAATAGTTTCACTGCCATACAAATCCTCTGTGCTTTGCTGTTCCCTCAACCCATAAGCATCACAGCTTTTCAGTGACTTTATGGTTTTACCTTTTCAAGGATGTCATATAGTTGGAATTATACAATCTGTGGCCTTTTCTGATGGACTTCTTTCACTTAGTAATATATGTTTAATGTTCTTCTATGTCTTTTGATGTCCTGATGGCTCATTTCTTTTTAGGGCTGAATGATATTTCATTCTCTGGAGTCTTTTATCTACAGAAGGACTCTTGGTTGCTTTCAAATGTTGGCAGCTACAGCTGCTATGAAGATTTGTGTGCAGGTTTTTCTTCGGACACATTTTCAACCCCTTTAAGTAAATACCAAGGAGTGTGATTGTTGTATGATATGGTAAGAGTATGCAAGTCTTGTAAGAAATTACCAGACTGTCTTCCGAAGTAGCTATGGCATTTTGCATTCCCACAATAAATGACTTTCTGTTGTTCCACATCCTACCAACATTTAGTGTTGTCAACGTTGAGGATTGTGGCCATTCTAATACCTGTGTAATTGTATCTCATTATTGTTTTGATTTCCATTTCTCTAATGACAAATGATATGGAACATCTTTTTATATGCATATTTACAATTTGTATATCATCTTTGGTGAGTTTCCTGTTAGGTCTTTGGCTCATCTTTTAAATTGTATGGTTTGTTTTCTTATAGTTGAATTTTAAGTGTTCTTTGTGTATTTTGGTTACAATTTCTTTATTAGATTTTGTTTTTGCAAATATTTTCTCCCAGTCTGTGATTTGTCTTTTTCTTCTTTTGACATTGCCCTTAGTGGAACAAAAGTTTTGCATTTTAATGAACTCCAGCTTATCAATTAATTTTGTAATGAATTATGCCTTTGATGTTGTATCTAAAAAGCTATCACAATATCCAGGGACATCTAGGTTTTCTCCTATGTTATCTTCTAGAAGTTTTATATTTTTTAGTTTTATATTTAGATCTATGATCCATTTTTACTTAATTTGGGGGAAGGTTGTAAGGTCCATGTCTACATTATTATTATTATTTGCATGTAGATTCCCAGTTCTTCCAACACATTTTGTTGAAAATATTATTTTTGCTTCATTGTATTGCTTTTGCCTCTTTGTCCATGATGAGTAGAATATATTTATATAATCTGGGTCTATTTCCTGGCTCTCTGTTCTGTTTCATTGATCTATTTGTCTATTCTTTTGCCAATAGCACCTGTCTTG
The DNA here is from genome assembly GCF_003255815.1 of Theropithecus gelada. Lineage (NCBI taxonomy): Eukaryota > Metazoa > Chordata > Mammalia > Primates > Cercopithecidae > Theropithecus > Theropithecus gelada. The sequence continues at coordinate 57,112,137 of NC_037686.1, forward strand.
ATTACTGTAGTTTAAGGTAACTCTTAAAGTCAGGTGGTAAGAATCCTCAACTTTTTTCTTTTCTGTTAAAGTTGTGTTGGCTTATCTAAGTCTTTTTCAACCACATGTAAACTTTAGAATCAGTTTGGCATTATCACAAAAATGATGGGATTACATTAAATCTGTAGTTACAGATAAATCTGGGAAAAGATGACATCTTGATAATATTGAGTACTACTATCCATGAACACAAAATATTCTAAGTCTGACAGAAGTGTCACCCATTTATTTAGTCCTTTTAAAATTTATTTCATTAGACTTTATAACATTTTGCATATAGATTTTGTACATATTTTGTTAGATTTATACCTAAATATTTTGTTTATTTGGGTGCTAAGGTAAATGGCATTTTGTTTTTAATTTCAGATTCCACTTATTCTTTGATGATATGTAGGAAAGCAATTGAATTTTGTATATTAACCTATTAGTCTTATAGCCAAAAACCTTATAACGTTTTTTTTCCAGGAGTCTTCTGTTGTTGATGATGATGATTCTTTTAGACTTTCTACACAGACAATCATGTTGTCTATGAACAAACAGAGTTTTAGTTGCTCCTTCCAAATCTGTATATATTTATTTCATTTTCTTATCTTATTGCATTAGCTAGGACTTCCAATATAATGTTGACAAGCACTTATGAGAGGGACATCCTTGCCTTGTTCCTGATCTTAGAGGGAAAGCTTTTAGTTTCTCACCATTAAGTATAATGCTAACTCTAGGTTATTTGGTAAAAGTTCTCTGGAGAGTAAGGGAAATTTTCCTTTATTCATAGTTTGATAGAGTTTTTGTCATAATGGGTGTTACATTTTGTCAAGTGCTTTTTCTACACCTATTGACATGATAATGTAAATTTTATTCTTTATTGTTGATGTGATAGATTACATTAATTGATTTTTGAATGTTGAACTAGCCTTGCAAACCTAGAATAAATGTCTCTTACTCATGTTGCATAATAATCCTTTTTATACATTGTGGAATTTGATTTGCTAATATTTTGAGTATTTTTGCATGTTTATGAGAAATATTGGTCTGTAGTTTTCTTTCTTTAGTGTCTTTATCTGGTTTTCATGTTAGGATAATGATGGCTTCATAAAATGACTTAGGGAGTATATCCTCTGCTTCTGTCTTCTGAAAGAGATTGTAGTGAATTGCTATAAATTTTTTCTTTAAATGATGGTGGAATTTACCAGCAAACCCATCTGGGTTTGCTACTTTCTGCTTTGGAAAGTTATTAATTACTGATTCACTAACTCTAATAGATGTAGACCTATTGAAATTGTCTATCTTCTTGTGTGACTTCTGGAAGTTTGTGTCTTTAAATAAGTGATTTATTTTACCCAGTTATCCAATTTATGTAATAGAGTTGTTTATATTATTATTTTATTAACCTTTTGCTACCTATGGGATCTGTAGTGATTTCCCATAATCCATTTCTGATATTAATTTGTGTTTCTCTCTTTGTTTTCTTATATGATAGGGGCTTATATATTTTACTGATCTTTTCAAAGAACTAGCTTTTGATTTTGTTCAATTTCTCATTACTTTTCTGTTTTCAATTTCATTGATTTCTGCTCCAATTTTATTATTTTTTATTCTGTTTACTTTGGATTTAATTTCTCTTCTTTTTCTAGTTTCCTGAAGTGGATGCTTACATGATCGACTTTAGATCTTTGTTCTTTTCTATTTTTTATTTTAAGTTCCTGGATACATGTGCAGGACTTGTGCCATGGTGGTTTGCAGCACCTATCACCTAGATAGTAAGCCCTGCATGCATTAGCTATTTATCCTGATATTCTCCCTCCCCCTACCCCCATGACAGGCCCCAGTATGTGTTGTTCCCCTCCCTGTGTCCTTGTGTTGCCATTGTTCAGCTCCCACTTACAAGTGAGAACATGCAGTGTTTGATTTTCTGTTCCTGTATTAGTTTGCTGAAGATAATGGCTTCCAGCTACAGCCATATCCCTGGAAAGAACATGATCTCATTCTTTTCTGTGGCTGCATAGTATTCCTTGGTGTATATGTACCACATTTTCTTTATCCAGTCTGTCACTGATGGGCATTTGGGTTGATTTCATGTATTTGTCATTGTGAATAGTGCTACAATGAACATATATGTGCATCTATATTTATAATAGAATGATTTATATTCCTTTAGGTAACACTCCTCTATGAAAAGAGTAATGGGAATGCTGTGTCAAATGGTATTTCTGATTCTAGACCTTTGAGGAGTCACCACACTGTCTTCCACCATGGTTGAACTAATTTACATTCCCACCAACAGTATAAAAACTTTCATATTTCTCCACAGTCTCACCAGTATCTGTTGTTTCTTGACTTTTTAGTAATTGCCATACTGGCTGACATGAGATGGTATATCATTGGGGTTTTGATGTACATTTTTCTAATGATCAGTGATGTAATATATGCATTCAATGCTACACATTTTTTAAAGCACAGCTTTCACACACTCCACAAATTTTGACAAGCTAAATTTTCATTTTCAGACAGTTCAGAATGTAGTTTCTATTTCTTTTGAGATTTCCTCTGAGTCCATGTGTTATTGAGAATTGTATTGTTCAATCTTCAAGTACTTTACATTTTTTTCAGCTATTTTTCTGTTATTGACTTATAGTTTAATTTCATTGCGGTCTGTGATCAGAGATTGTAAAATTTCCAGTCTTTTTTACATGTTTAAGATGTGTTTCATGGCCAAAAGTTGGTCTATTTTGGTGTATATTCCATGGGTTTTGAGAAGAATATATATTCTGCTGTTATTGGGTAGTTTACAAATGCCAATTATATACAGTGATTGATGGTAGTGTTCTGTTGGGCCATGTCCATACTGATTTTCTATCTGTTGGATCGCTCCATTTTACATAGGGGTGTTAAACATTCTATAATGTGAATTTATCCATTTCTCCATGCAGTTCTGTCAGTTTTTACCTTATGTATTTTGGCGTTTTATTAGGTACATACATATCGAAGATTGTTATGCCTTCTTGGAGAATTGACGCCTTTATCATTGTGTAATGCTGCTCTTTATCCCTGATAATTTTCTTTCCCCTGCAGTCTATTCTGTCTGAAATTAATATACCTAGTCTTCTTTTGTTCTCCTCTCCTCTCTCTTCTTCTCTCTTTCTCTATCTTCCTTCTCTTTCTCCCTTCCCTTCCCTTCCCTTCTTTCCTTCCCTCTCTCCCTCCCCGCCTCTCTTTTTCCTCCCTCTCTTTTTCCTCCCTCTCTCTTTCCTCCTTCTCTCTTTCCTCCTTCCCTCCCTCCCTCCCTCCCTCCCTTCCTTCCTCCCTTCTTTCCTTCCTTCCTTCCTTCCTCCCTCCCTCCCTTCCTTCCTCCCTCCCTCCCTCCCTCCCTTCCTTCCCTTCCTTTCCTTCCTCTCTTTCTCTCTTTCTTTCTTCTCTTTTTCTTTCTTTCTTCTCTTTTTCTTTCTTTCCTCTCTTTTTCTTTCTTTTCTTTCTCTCTCTCTTTCTGTCATACTTTAGAGACAGAGTTGCTATGTTGCCAAGTTAGTCTTGAACTCCCAGGCTTAAGCCACCCTCCTCAGCCTCCTGAGTAGCTGGAACTACATGTGCCACCCCAATCTGCTTTCTTTTGATTAGTGTTAGCATGGTGTATGTTTCTCCATCCATCACCTTTAATTTATACGTGTCTTTATGTTTATAGCAAACATAGAGTTAGGTCTTGTTCCTTGACCCACTCTGACAATCAGTGCCTTTTAATTAGTGTTTTTAGACTATTAACATTTAAAGACGTTATTGATGTTGGATTATTATCCATTGTATTTCTTACTGTTTTCTATTTATTCCCTTTGTCCTTTGTTCCTATTTTTGTTTTCCACTCTTTTTCTGCCAGTTTTTATTTTAGTTGAGCATTTTATATGACTCAATTTTCTTTTCTTTCTTAGCATATTATTAATGTCTTTTTTTTCTTTTTTTTTTTTTTGACAGAGTCTTGCTTTGTCACCCAGGCTGGAGTGCAGTGGCATGATCTTGGCTCACTGCAACCTCCGCCTCCTAGGTTCAAGTGATTCTCCTGCTTCAGCCTCCCTAGTATCTGGGACTACAAGCGTCTGCCACCATGCCCAGCTAATTTTTATATTTTTAGTAGAGACGGGGTTTCATCATATTGGTCAGGCTGGTCTTGAACTTCTGACCTGGTGACCAACCCACCTCGGCCTCCCAAAGTGCTGAGATTACAGGCATGAGGCAGCGTGCCCGGCCCTTTTTGGTCTTTTTAAATAGCTGCCCTGGAGTTGACGATATACATTGACAACTAATTAAAGTCCACTTTCAAATAACACTATACCACTTCACAGGTACCTTTTAATAGTATAATAGTACAAGTACCTTATAATAACAAAATATTTTAATTCCTCTCTCTCACTCTTTGAATCACTGCTATAATTTATTTCAATTTATACATATATTATAAACATTGAATACATTGCTACTCTTATTATATTGAACAAACTATTATTTGTTATATCAATTTAAAATTTTAAGAAAGGGTTTTTCTTTCCTTTATTCTTTTTCTAATACCTTTTTTAAACATAAATGCCTATTTATGACATATATAATTTTCCTTCTCTCTGAAAAACTTCTTCTAACACTTTTTGCTGGCATGTCTACTAGCAACAAATTCCATTAGTTTTTGTTTGATTGAGAAAGTCTAATATCTTCTTCATTTTTAAAAAATATTTTCACAGGGCATAAAATTCTAGGTTGGTATTTTTTTCTCTCAGTACTTTAAATATTTCACTCTACTTTATTTTCACTTGCATGATTTCTAAGAAGTCAGATGTAATTCTTATCTTTATTCCTCTATGGGTAAGATATTTTTTTCCTCTGGTTTCTTTCAAGAATCTTCTTTTAATTTTTGATTTTTCTATAATTGGGATATAATATGCCTATGTATACACATTCATCCTGCTTGGTGTTCTCCAGACTTCTTGGATCTGTGGTTTGGTGTCTGGCATTAATTTGAGGAAATTCTCAGTCATTATTGTTTCAAATATTCTCTCTTTCCTTTTTTTCTTTCTCTTATTTCTCTTTTCCATCCTTTCTTCCCCACTCCTTCTCCTCCTTCCTTCCTTCCTTCCTTTTATATACATTACACCTATGTTATGCCTTTTTTTGTCCCACAGTTATTTTGGGGTTCCATTTTTTCCAGCTTTTTTTTTAATCTTTGCTTTTCAGTTTTGGAAGTGTCTACTGATATATCTATCTCTACATATAGATATATCTGTATATCTACATATAGATATATCTATGTATCTACACATAGATATATCTATATATCTACACATAGATATACTCTCAAGCTCAGAGATGCAGTATATATAGACATATTCTTTATAGACATACTCTCAAGCTCAGAGGTTCTTTTCTCAGCTGTGTCCAATTTACTAATAAGCTCATCAAAGGTATTCTTCACTTATGTCACAATGTCTTTTTTTAATTAATTTTCTTTTTGATTCTTTCTTAGAACTTAGTCTTTGTTCTTACATTACCCATATGTTTTTACACATTGTCATTTAAGCCCTTAGCATATTAATCATAGTTGTGTTACTGGAAAAAGGTCCCAATCCAGAACCCAAGAGGGGTCTCTTGGACCTCACACAGGAAAGAATTCAGGCTGAGTCCATAAAGTGAGAGCAAGTTTAATAAGAAAAAAAAGGAATAAAATAATGCCTATTCCATAGGCAGAACAGCAGGGTGGACTGTTTGAGTAATTATAATTATTTTTTGATTGTATGCTAAATGAGGGGTAGATTATTCATGAGTTTTCCAGGAAAGGGGCGGGCAATTTCTGGAACTGAGGGTTTCATCCCCATTTAGACCGTATAGGGTAACTTCCTGATGTTGCCATGGCATTTATAAACTGTCATGACACTGGCAGGATGGTCTTTTAGCATGCTAATGCATTATGACTGGCAACTAATAAACGGTGAGGATGACCAGAGGTCACTTTCATCACCACCTTGATTTTGGTGGGTTTTGGTCAGCTTCTTTACCACAACCTGTTTTAGCATTAAAGTCTTTGTGACCTGTATCTTGTGCCGACCTCCTGTCTCATCCTGTGACTAACAATGCTTAACCTCTTGGGAGTGCCACCCATAAGTCTCAGCCTTATTTTACCCAGCCCCTATTCAAGATGGAGTCTGGTTCGAATGCCTCTGGCAGTCGTTTTAAATTTCCAGTCTGATAATTTCAATATCCCTGACATATTTGAGTCTGGTTCTGATGCTTGTTCTATCCCTTCAAAGTAGGTTTTGTGCTTTTAGTATCTCTTTTGATGTTTTTTTAAAAGTTGGAAATGATGTTAGTTAGATGGAAACTAATAGAATGCTTTAGTGTATTTCTGAATGTATACTTTTTCTCTCCTCCTGCCAGAACTATGAAGGAATTTCTCTCCAGTATTCACTGTGAGGACCTGGTAGTGCTCCAGGAAGTAAAACTCACAGAAGTATGAGGGCTCCTGTGATGGCTAATTTTATGTGTCAAATTGGCTGGGCCATCGGGTGCCCAAATATTTGGTCCAATATTGTTTGGGGTGTGTCTGTGGGAGTGTTTCTGGATAAAAATTAACATTTGAATTAGCAGACTGTGCAGAGCAAATTGCCTCCCCGACTCCCTACTGTGAGTGGCCCTCACCAATCAGTTGAATACCTGAACAGAACAAAAACACTGATTAAGAGGGAACTTCTTCCTGACTCCTTGGGCTGGAACATCAGTCTTTTTCTGCCTTTAATCTTGAACTGAAAGCTTGGCTCTTCTTGGCTGTCATACCTGTGGGCTCAAACTAGAACTTACCTCATTGACTTTCCTGGTTCTCAGGCTTTCAGACTTAGACTAGAACTACACCATTTGCTCTCCTGAGTCTCTGGTTTGCGGACTGCAGATCTTGGGACTTGTTAGTCTCCATAATCATGTGTGTCCATTCTTATATTAAATGTATTTATATATGTACATCCTGTCAGTTCTGTTTCTCTGGAGAACCCAGGTTAACAAAGCACCATCCTCCTGGAGTCTTTAACGCTCAGTCTTGTCAATAATGAACCTGTAGCAGTTCATCAATGACAGCCCAAGTTTTCCTACACCAGTACTGGCTCCCAAGGAGACTTCTGCCTGTGAGTTTCTGTTTCAGTAAGTTATAATTTTCGATATTCACATGTCTGCCTTCCAAATTTGAGGGCAGTGATTTGCACTGTGACTTCAGTTCTCTGACAGATCTAAGAATTATTGATTTTGTAATGTTTGTTCAACTTTTTACTTGGGAAAAAACGACGACTTCCAAGCTCCTCACATGCTAGACCAGCAACCAAAAGACTTCCACATCTGTTTTTCAATAAACGTTTTACTTTAGAGTACTTTTTGATTTACAGTACAGTTGCAAAGATAGTACAGAGAGTTCCCACATACCTATCACCCAGTTTCAGTTCCCCCTACTATTATTATCTTGCATTAATGTGGTACATCTATCAAATCTAATAAACCAACATTAATTCTTTAGTATTAACTAAACTCCAGGTTTTATTCCTGATTTCACCAGTTTTACCCAATAATTTTTTTTTTTTTTTCTGTGCCAGAATTTCACATTTTATTTTGTTATTATGTTCCTTAATCTCCTCCAGTCTATGATAGTTTCTCAGGATTTTCCTTGTTTTTCATGACCTAGATGGTTGTGAGGAAGAATTATCAGGTTTTTGTAAACTGACCCGTGCTTTGTGTTTGTCTTTTGTCTTTGTTTCCCTTGAAAAGAATATTGCAGATGTGAAGAGTCTTATTACCTCATATCTGGGGTACCACACTAATTTGTTGCTATACATCTGCATGTTTTTATCTTCATTGAGGACAGGTCTCTATGTTAAATTAACCATATTTGTATCTCCTTAGCAGGCAGAGCAATGCCTGAGAGGTATTAAGTATCCAGTGATGTATTTTGCATCAACCTAATAACACATTATTCAGTCGACTGTCTCTCTTGCTTGACAAGAAGCCTCTTAAAACTGAAGACCATATCTTGTTTGTTTGTTCCCTTATCTCCTCAGCACTAAGCTCAGTGCTTAGTGTAAATAAATACTAAATGAATATTTTCAATTTTATGTTAAACTCATTTTTGTAGCTATTTTCAAGGACCTGTTACATTTAATGTGTTCACACAGAGAAAGTAGTTGGCAAGTCAAATAATCCTATGCTTTAGCTGATAAGTGGTTGTTTTTTGTGGGAAGTAGAAATGAGCCACAAATTAATGCTCTTTTCTGTTTACGGATATCAGTCCAACTTGATATTTGTGTAAGAAATACTTACAAAGTTCTTATTTAAGCCCTGTCTCTTAATGGTGCCTTCAGGGTCTGTACTAAGAATTCTTATTCATTAGCTGTTCATTTCTTTACTAGCAGACAATCTAAGTGTTCCTGGCTTGAGTTGAACTTGGCCTAGCAATTTATGATGGGGGAGCTAAAATCATAATAGTGAAGGTGATACAGAACTCCAAATTAAAGAATTGATAAAGATAAATAGGGTTGGCGTATAGAACAAGGCACAGTCTAAATGCCTTCAATGGAGGAATATTTACATAAATTATGAAAAATTCATATAATAAACTATTAAACAATCATTAACATTTTTGTTTAAAAATATTTAATGGCTTCTTTAAGTTTTTGTTTTTAATCAGATGCATAATATTTGCCAAAAAGTTAACACAGACTTGTAAAAGTAGAACGTAAAGAATGCCCCAAATTCAACCCACTCTTTTCTCTGTTTGTGTGATATTTAAGAGACAGACAAGCTGATGTAGTGGCAGAAGAAAGGAATAGACAGAATGAGAATATACTGGCTTCAACAATACTGTTTTGTAGCATTTCATTTTTTGTGTGAGTGATCCACACATTTTTGGATATTGAATTTGCTCCAAATAATAGATCTTGTTGAAAGTTTAGATGCTTCACAATTTCCAGACTTAAAAAAGTACAAAACAGAATAGTTAAAATCCATTTAAGTTTAAAAAAAGTAAAATAAGGTAGCAAGATATTTTTTAAGTGACTAAAATATTTAATCATTTTGATCAGTTTAATATTCTATTTAATACCATAAATTATGAATATCAAAAATCAATGGTTATGCCAATTTTTGGTTTTAATATTAACTTTTTCAATATTTAATATATTAAAAATATTTTATAGTGGGCCAAAATTTACACTAGTTAAAAGAACAAGGACTAGGTGTATTTATTTTCAATTCATTATGCGTTTCATTAAATTATTTTTTGTTTCCCCTCTTGCAATTGGTTCTTTAAGGTCTTTTCTCTGTATTGTTTTATTTTATAATATATTCACTTATGTATGACTACCATAAGATTCTGTAAACAAATAATACTATACCAATACTACTAATAATAACCATTTAGTAGGGTATTTACTAAATGCAAAAAACTGGACTTACGGTTTTACAACAATAGCTGACATAATCTCTACCATAGTTATTTAGGTGTTATCTATATAATTTTGCTGATGAGAATAATATATTCACTTATGACTATCATAAGGTTCTGTGAACAAGTAATCGTATACTAATGCTACTATTAATAAATTACCATTTAGTATGGTATTTACTAAATGCAAAGGACTGGGCTAATGATTTTACAACAATAGCTGACATAATCTATGCAATGATTATCTGGTCTAGGTGTTGTCTATATCATTTTGCTGATGAGAAAATGGATAGGATAGACTTTCCAAAGGTCATATCATAAATGACAGAGGAATTAAAACTGAAGTCTTTAGTTCTACCTAGTCCCAGGCTTTTTCACAAGGCTCTCTATGCTGACTCCCAAAACATCTTATTGGAAATACTTTTTCTACCTATTATGTCATCTGTTAGGGAAGCCATGTGTCTCAATGTAGTGTGCTATAGATGGTGAATCTAGCTCATGCTTATTTTACCTGTTTCCCACATTTCATCCATTATCTCAACTTTAATTCAGCGAAGACATCATGATGTAGCATATAAACATTGTTCTGTGGATACACAGATCAAGTGAGGCTCCACTATTTAGTAGTATTTACTTAATAATTTTCAACCTCAAATTCCTACTCTAGTGCTTTCATAGCTTACATTTGTGAAGACTAAATAAGAGAGGACTCGTATAAAGCACCTCACACAGACTTCACACACGTGTTGAGTACTGCCTTAGTTTCCTTCTGTTGCTGTAACAAATTATCACAAACTTAGTGCCTTAAAACAACAAAAAAGAAAATCTTACCTTTCTGGAGGTCAGAAGACCAATGTGGGTTTCATAGGAGATAAAATCAAGATGTTGATTTTGCAGGACTTTTCCTTAGTTCAGCTAAAGACTGGGTTCTTGTCTGACCCATGGCCATGGAAATTTAGGCTCGTAGATGGTTTAAAGGGTGAGTAAAGCAGGCTTTTATTGGGTGAAAAGGGGAAAAAATGGGGAGAAACAGGGATCCTGTGCAAGGCTAGAGTTCTGTGCTCGAGCGCTTCCTGCCCGCAGCTTGTATCCCAGGTTCCACACAGGAAGAGAAGGGGCCAGGCTCCCCTCTGCAAAGGGCACGACCTTCCCCGGGGCTCTACCCCAGTGGGCAGGCTGATTGGAGTTTTTCTGGGGACCCCCCCCCCACCTGGCTGTCTCATTGTTAAGCTGCGTTCCTTCTGGAGGCTGTAGAGGGCTATCTGTTCCTTGATTTTTCCAGCTTGATTTTTCCTGGGCTTGCGGGCTCTTTCTGCAATGACATTACTCAAGCTCTGCTTTCATCAAAGCATCTCCTGCTCAGCCTCTCTGTGTCTTTTTTTCCCCTATAAGGACCCTTGTGATTACACTGAGTTCACTCATGTAACTCAACCTATATCTCAAGATCCTTAATTTAATCACATATACAAAATCTTCATATACATATATGTGTGTGTGTGTATTTTACTTTTTGCCAGCACGGGAACATAGTCACAGGTTTTGGTAATTAAGGTGTGACTAACTACTTTGGGGGCCAGCCATAGCTCTTCTTTTCTCTTCCTCCTAAAATGCAAGTCAGATGTCATCCGTTTCCATCTTCAAAATTACACACACACACACACACACACACACACAGTGACTAGGTAGCATCTGCACATAAACCTCAAACATTTTAGCATAATATTGAGACCTTCCGTGATTCAGTCCATCCATTCTTTCCTAACGCTTGTTTTTCCCACCCACGATTTCCAGCTTTTCTTCTACCTATATTAGCCTGCATGCTATTCTCTCAATACCAGCTACCAAGCTCTTGCTTATATTGTTTCCTGAGGCCAGAATTTATCCCTGTCCTCCCGGCCCCAACAACATATATGACTCAACATTTCCCCTTTTAAGGAAACTTTTTCTGTTGACTGTAGCTGAAAAGAATCACTCCTCAACATGACACAAGTCTTTTCCCACTCTATTCCTATACTTATTTCATTCTCCTTGGCATCATATGTGTTTCCTGGGCCACTATTGCCTTGGGGGAAAAAAAAATCCTACCTTTACCTTTCAGTAAGACAGCCACAAAACTGTTCATACGTTTCTCTTCCTACTGCAATTTCAGCATCTGCAAGCCCTTTGAAAACTTCTCCCCTGTATTTCTGGAAGACCTATAAGGCTGTCTAGTATCTGTTCATTTAAACAGTGTCTACCATCCATGTAGCATCTACCATTTTCTTTCTCACATTAGCTCTTCAGATCTCTTGTATTGAGATTTCTGAAGATGGTGCAAAGGACCTATGGATACTCCAAAGCAATATCCCAATTCCCCTGTCAATGCTGCCCTAGGTATCCTCTCCTGATATCACTTTTGCTACTGTAATAAGATTTTTTCAGTATCCTTCATTGGTGAAGCCTGTCCACCTTTGTTGTACACTCTGAAAGCAATAGTACCTAAACTTCTCACCTCTGACTCTTGAAAATTCGGGTAACTCATCAAGTATTTGATACCCTAGCTCTTTCAGTTTTTGTAACAGTCCCTCTGGTCCTATGATTGGTCACACATTCATAAGAAATGGGTTGTTATGATCATCTGAATGATCATCCTTGATCTGTGCTCAAAATAACTTGATCCTCAGGCTTTGTTTTCACATCAATCTGGTATGTTGTAATCCTTCTTTCCCTGAGATTTCAGTTATTTTACTTAATGATTTTCAGTCACACATGCAGCTAGATTCCCAGTAGACTTCCTCTCTAATCTTTGTTATACCCAAACATACATGAATATTGGGGTGCTATGGGTCTGAGGTTACTTTATGACCCATTTTATTATTCTATTCTGATTTATTGTTTATGTGTCTTTCTGCTTGTTACTACAAAGATACTGGAGAGCAGGGCATAGTTTTGGCATCCACCAAGCATTCTTTGTGTCATGTGTTACACAAACTAGGGGCTAGATAAGTCATTTTTGAATGAATATAATTGGGCCGTTTGTAACATAGAAACTTTTCTTCCCATGCAGCTAAAATAAGGGTTAACTTCATTGTTGGAGGAGCACAAATAAAGCATACAACAAATTCAGATAGCCAGCAGATCCTGGAGCTCCATCAAAATGTTTCAGGATGTTTAATCGGATCTGCCGTTTTCTCCATGCATACACAGGCACACTTAGAGTTGATGTGCCCTGCGAGAACTGGCATTCATCAAGATTTCTAAGCCATTACTTTTTCTATGGACCCTAGCTGATGCTTCCTTCAAAAAATGTGAAAGGCCTGCTAATTTCTTCTAATGAAAAGGCAACAGAGGCACGGAATTTGGAATCAGAAAGGTCATTCAATAGACCATATGAGGGGGTCAACCCTTTAAAATAAGAACGTGAAAACACATTCACCAGATAATAATTTTCCACTAATAATCTATAATAAATATGCATATTTAACTCCCACTGCAAAGGAATTTTAAAATTTAGAATTTATTGTACTCTTTTCCAACATGACTGATACAAATAGTAAATGACAATATGGTTTATAGTAAATTCTTTTTATTTTATTATTGCATCTCCTGAAGATGTGAAAGAACAAACAAACAAACAAACAAAAAACACGCCTAGGGATTTGTGAGAAGGACCAGAAGACAGAGCTTAACAGTGGCATTAAAGTGCTAGAAACCTGGAGACAAGCAGAGGGAAGAGAATGATGATTCTGATTTCAGAGGCCCAGCACCAGAGCACAGAGTGCATTAGTATTAAGCTTAGGACACTCATCCTCTATTTGGGGCTTCTATAAACACAAGACTGGGAAGGTGAGATGTAAGATAATATTACTTTAGGGGATGCAGGGATGCACCGTGTCAAAACTAGAACCACACTACACTCACTCCCCAACATGGAAACTGTGAGAGGTAAACTGCTACAATTCAGTTTATTTATCAGAGAATCACTCAGCAGAGCAAAAGCTTATCCAATAAAATATTATCAATCTATCTCAACCAAGTCTTCTTCTGCATACAGTGATCACAGGCACATACTTTGGGTTGGGGCTAGAAGACCCTACTTTAACCTCCAGTGAATGTTTGCCTAGTAGATGTGATATCTATCCTTTCTCTTGCGGGAGACTGCCTGGATTTTCACTGGAGATTGGATCCCATAGGAGGGCTTTGGTGTAGGTGAGGTTCAGGCCCTGGCCAGAGGGTTGACTTTTTCTTGTTAGAAAGGTAGATGTACAGCATGTAGTCTATAATAGAGACAACTGTCTTTGAACTATTAAAAACTCAGGATTTTTATTCTTGACTGACCCTAATGTGCTTGTACTAGTTTTGCTAGTGCACATGCTGACTCACTCTCACCCTATGGTGATAGGTTTTATGTTTATGCAACGTGATGTGTTGATCCAGACATGTATTTGTCTTCACTGGGCAGCTCTATGGGTTGGTCTTGATAGGTCTATATTAGTTTCCTGCAACTGTTGTGACAAATCACTATAAATTCGTGTCTTAAAACTACAGAAATGCATTTCTGTCACAGTTTTGGAGGCTGGAATTTCAAAATCAACATGTGGCAAGACTATGCTCCCTCTGAAAACTCTAGAAAAGAATCCCTCCTTGCCCCTTCTAGTGGTGGTGCTCCTGGCAATCATTGGCACTCCTTGGCTTGTAGTTGTCTCACTCGAATCTCTTCCTCCGTCTTCACATGCTCTTCTTCCCTCTGTGTGTCCCTTCTGTTTCATATAAGGACATGCGCTATTGGTTTCAGGGTTTACCCTTGTCTCATCTTGATCCCTAATCAATTACATTTGCAAAGACCCTATTTCCAAATAAGGTCACATTTGGGTTTCTGAGTTGACGTGAATTTTGAGGAGACACTATTTAACTCACTTCAGCGTACTGTGGCCAGAACTGGGACCTAGAATCCAGCCACAACACTGGGCAAACAGGCATTTCAATATACCCAGAGCCTACAGCATAAGCAGCCCATTATTAACCCAAAGGGCTTCTTGGTTGAGAGAACGCCCTCCATCATGACACTACTACCATCTGCAGGAAAGTGGACAGATCTAGGCGGTCTACACATGGAATGGTTCTCTCAGAGGTAGGTGGCCTACATTCTTTGCCATCACACGTAGCATCTGTGTCTTCAGAACATTCACTTACTTCTCTGGACCCCACCCTTTCTGTATCCCCTCCCTGGGAATCTACAGCGACATTTGGGAAGAGAAAATGTTGCAAAACACTGAAGTTTTTGTGAGTTAGGCAGATGAGATTTCAGACTATCAAGATTAGGGGAGTTGCAAAATATATGACTATATTTATACTCAACTATTTAGAATGTGGAATGAAGAATCTTTAAGGTATAAATGTTTTGGATAAATCCACCTTTTATCTAAACAACTGCAAGGGAAATTTAAAACGATCACATTCGGCAAATAATTTACACGGACACTTTAGGCAGGGGTAGTGGGTGCCTGAATTGTTTGGATAATAGCCTTATTTCTTTTAACGTTTGTGGCAGGAAATTTTTTGACATGTTTGATCCTGGAAGTCACTCAATTTCTCAGTGTTTCTTTTATGCGACTCCTCAATAAAGACTTGGGGAAGCTCAGGAAGCAGGTGGTTTGGAGGTAGAAACGTTACATGTTTTGTTTTGTTCTAATTACTTGCTTGCGGCATATGGAGAGAGATAGTCAATTAGGCAGCTAGGATACCGACCACTAAGATCTTTATAGATTCAGACTTGCACTTGCATCCTGATGGGACACAAAACAGGAAGCTATTTGTTTAAGGGATCCTAACATTTTGACTGCCACCACAGATAGCCCCCTCTAGAATGAAAAGCAAGAGCTGTTTAATCACCCACAGCATCTCTAAACAACAATTAAGAACAGGGAGTGAAAGGCACTGAGTCCAATTCAAACTCCAAAGGCAATAATTAATGAGAAGCGAGGGGCGCTGCTGATTATTGTAATTTCTTTTGGTTCTGATGACTGACATCCGTAGATTGGATATGCACTGTGCATTTCATTATTTATGTCAATGCATAGTGTTGATACACTAAATATGTAGGATCAAGATTGTAAAGTTTTTTGTGGTAGAAAATAATGTGGATGACTAGTTTATAATCAGTAAGTTGTAGTTTCCTATGAAACATTGACAGAATTAAGTAGAAATAATTTACTTGAATAAAAAAGAACATAATTAGTGAGTAACAAGATGCTGGCAGAGAATTTGTGAGAGCTCTTTTTCACTGAAATTTGAAGTTGTTCATTTGCATAGTGAAGTCGTATTGAGAGCTGCATATGTTCAGCCAAACATGGAGGGCTGTGTCAGTGGTTCCCGACTCTCCACCATGGACATTTGTCTATGTGTTCAGACCCTCTTGGGTCTAAGCAGAAACTAAGAGGCCCTGGCCCGGCTCTCATAACCTATTTGTTTGTGTAAGCTTGACCAGGGTTTTGGTACCAGAAAATCTGTCTATAGCACCAACATCATTAGAGACACTGAAAATTTACTTTCAACTGCCACCACATCTAGCCGGTATGTACAATTGGCATGTAACACCTCACATACCGAAGGGCTATGATTCTGCTGTACAGCTTATGTATGGAAAATTTAAAAATCTCAAGCGATGTGTTCCTGCTACTCAGGCTTTTGAGCTGCAGATTCAGCAACAGCTCAGAGAATGTTTGGGAGGTTAAAACCAATGGATTAATCCAAAGTGTAGAGGAAAATTGGGATGATACATGTTTTTTGAACCCCAAGCATGCATTGGTTTTGGGGTTGAAGCAGATGCTTTGAGTGCCTGGCCATATTCCCAGGAACCACCCAACTCCCAGCACTCATGATTCTTGGCCTGGGACCTTGCTCTCATGCCTGCCTGCCCCATGCACATGGCAGGTCAGCAAGCGAGGATGTAGATCCACTGCCTTCACCCCAGCAGCTCTCAACCAGTGACTTGACAGGAGCTGGGAGATGAACACTCTGTAATCCTCCCCTGGGGATAACTTCCAGATACCTGTCCTCATTGGTTCTCTGAGCTCTCCAGTGGGACTGAGCTTCCATTGCCCACAGTGGTTATTTAGCTGATATTACACACTTTGTTGTTGTTCTCTCTCCTGTCTGCCTTCCCTGCTCCTTTCTCAGAGCTCCGTGGAATTACCTCCCCAAGTAAACAACTTGCACTTGAATGCTCATCTCAGACTGTGCTTCTGGGGAGCCCAATCGCAGACATACTTTCCCTTTTACCTTGCCAGGTTCATAAAGCTAGTTAATGACGAATGGAAGCAACACCCGGTAGTGTGTTCTGGGAGCCTGCTGTGTGCCTCGACTGTGTTAGGAGCTGCACAGAGTGTTTCTGACCCTCAGAAGTACTCTACAATGAAACTCACATGTCAAGTTCTCAGCCCACATCCTTACCCAATCTCCTTGCATTTTACTTACCCATATTAAATATTTACATGAGGTGTATTTTGAACAACAACAAGCAATAGGAATGCACCAGTTAGCAGGACTTTCTCCTCTGTCATCAGAAGTCTGTGCCCAGGCAGAAATGGGGCCGTCTGTATAAGGCTCACTTGAGGCCCCAAGTCATTCACTAAAGAGGCAGTTAGGAATTAGAGAGAGCAGGAAACCTCCGGCAAGACTGGTTCATTAGTGCCTCTGCTGATTAATCAAGACCTGGCTGCCACTTTGTTAAATGCCTGGAGGTGGAGTTGGAGGCAATCAGCCCTGTGGAAGCTGCTTGATTGCTTCTCGAAGTGGCAGTTTGCTTTTGGACACTGGACTTGTTCTTGTCAGATCCGAATGGTGACCTTCAGTAAGAACAATGACCCTGCCTCCAAGTGCAGAGTCTATGGGCATACTATATGGGAGTCTGTTATACAGACAGTCACACATGAAGAAATAGCCGCAAAATCCCTGAGTGCAATTATATTTTGGTTTCATAAATGCAGCCCAATTATTGCATTTGTCTTCCTTTTGTATTGAGCTTGGAACAGGCACTCCCACTAAATGTGCCAAATGCTTTATTTTTGTCTCCATTTTCAGAGAGTACATCAGGAAAATGAAGTGAGCTCCCCCTCCCTCCCACAGTAAACAACCACATAACTGTAATAAGAAGCTTTTTGAATAATTTATAATTTGCAAACAAAAATTCATCTGATTATGCTGAAATGACAGACACTCTGCATAACAGTGTGTATTATCAAAGAGAACTTTTTTCTTTTTTCCATTTTGGTGACTGATTATTTATACAAATTGAAGAGAAATAGCTATGTACACTATTACCTTTAAATTATTTTTTAATCTACCTTTTAATCTTTCAAAACTATACAGGAACAATATTATTGTCTGCCAATCACTGACGATGATGCATTCAAAAGCATTTTCCTATGCGGATGAACAAAAAAGACGTTCAAGATAATGCGCAGTTCATTGCTTCTTTTTTCCTAGGAAATGGGTATTTCTGGGTTTTATACCATTAGTGACTCATGACTATTTTATGCTGTTTTCCTTTGTTACATGGACAGAAAGCATTTAAGACATACAATTCGCTGTGTAGTCACACCACCCCTTCTTGTCTCCTCTTGTCTTAGTGTCAAACATGAAAATGATGGAGCTCTTATTTGTTTTAAAGCAAAAGTCTTTGATTAAAACTGATGGTTTGGTTGGAGCCACTTTGGGAGCTAATCAGACAATATAGAGAACAGAAACATTAATACTCCTCCCAAATAATGCTGGGGTAAAAATTGTACAATTTGGAAGGATGTATGAAGTTTGGCTCATAATTTTGGCACTGATGATGAATCCTTTGAGGGCCCCTCACTTATGTCCAGGTGATGAAATCCCATACTGTTTGATTGTTCTGAAAGTACACTTCATGTCTGCATTATAAACGATAGTTCTGTTACATTTTCAGGAGACCAGTTATTTTTCTTGAGAGAGTTAATTTGTTTTCTCAAATTATCTAGAATAGCAATCTGCTTTCTCCATATTATTATCACTTAATTTCACTTCAGGTTGGTTTTGGTAAATTTCACTGGAGTTTGCCAAAACTTGGTTACTGGGTTAAATAGGTATGCATAGTGTGGATTCATGTCCAACATCTGCTTTTTCAGAACATTCTACTAAAAGCTGGCAGGAATTAAGAATTTTCAAAACTGTACAATGTAACATCTCTATCTTCTAGAATTTGAGAATTCTTTAAGCAACAGAAAATCACTTTCCATAGACCATAGATTCTAACAATCTGCAAAGAGAAAACCTCTTTCAACACACTCTACTGGGTATTTTCCCCCAGGGACAGAGGCTGCAGTGGCAGGTGCACTGCTCGCCATCAGCTCAGATCCCAAGAAAGCTATGGGAAACCGACCAAAGAGAAATGCAGGATTCATGCTCATCTGAAGCCAGGTTTTTAGAGGGAGTCTGGCCAAGTCTTTAGCATCAAGCATGGATTTAGAAATCATCTGAGAATCCATTGATTCTGAAGTCTGTGTATTCTTTCTCCAATAGGAAGTTCGTCCCAGTACCATATGGGGCCAGCTGAGAATTCTGTCACCACACCAGCAGCACCCATCTCTTCTTTCTTATCTGAAGTGGTTAGGAGAGGGACATGGGCTAGCTGTGAGATTAGCACCACTCATTGGGATCAGATGTGCAGGTGTCCATTATTCCATCATCAGGGACGTGCATTCTTGACCTGGAGCCATTTGGTATCAATATTATATTAAGAAATTCCATTAGACAAACATTTCTCTGGATGTATTTTCACTAATATTTTACTTGGAAAGCAGCCACTGCTCTTTTTAGACATTTTAAGCCACTGTCAGATGATTAAACTTTTCATTCTGTAATAACTTATCTCCTAGATTCCAAATCATCCCATCTCTCCCCTACTAGAACATTTAATGGTTAGGAGTAGGCAGACAGCCTACCAAGGACTTCTCAAATAAGAATGTCAAGAAAGGAGACGCCTCCACATTTAACAATGGCTAATGCCATCCCTCTTAGATTTCATTATATTTGATTTCATTATAAGGAAAAAAATCTTTCCTGCATTGGTGAAAATTACGTAAATAATAATGTATATATTTTATTTGCCTTTACTCTGTCAGGGGCTTCAGTTTCTTTGGAAAGGAGTATCTTTTGAGTCTATCTTAAGTGATGAAACATGTCAAGAAATTCAGAATTATCCCATCTATAAGAAAATCCACCTCCCACCCGCCCCCCCACCCCCCTGCGCCCGAAAAAGCTCAGACTCAAAGCCCATAGACTTTCCTTTGTCCCTCTGTGTTGAGCATGCCTCCGCCTCCTGAATCAGCCCCTGGAGGGCATTGAGGTTGGCTTGATGTCAATTCTCCAGGGCAACAGATACTCCTGGAAAGAATGGTGTGTTTATAATTTTTATCCTTCTATTATTGTTTAATTACCTTCTGATACAAACAAGTGTCCTTGTGAAGGCCAAAAATAAACAGGATGGAGTTAGGCCAGACACCATCATAGTAAGACTTATAGAGATAGACATTTCATTCCAAAAATTGAGTCTTGAATATAAAACTCTTTTTGGTTATCTAAGCACTAACTCCACATACATAGGAGTCTACAAGTCTAATGTTTCCTTCATGACTCTTATTCAAAATTAGGGCAATGCCAGAGTATCTATTAAAGATTCAGGGCTTGGATTTTTATTAATGTTTGAGATTCTTATTTCTGTTGACGAACAACGTGAAAAAAAAAATAGTGAGAAGACAAATAGTGCCAGAGTAAAACACAACTCTATATTTTCTAACATTTCTTTTTTTCAATCGTTTAACTTTAAATAAAATAGAGCAGAGCATCATGTATTTTCATGAAGGCGGAGGTGAATGGAAAAGGAAATTGTTTTATAATGTCGAAGATAGAAATTTGCAAATCATTTCACATTTAGCTTTTCCTCTTTACATTTGAAGCTTACTCATGGGAGAAGGAAAAAAACATATTGATAGCACTTGGTTCCTTAAAGAGGTTGCAAGTATAGTTGAGAACATGCTCTAACTAGAAAGGAAACCTGGAAGGGGAGGATTGAGGGGGACAGAGAATCTTTGTGAGAACAAGATAAGATCTTGTGAATGGCCCCTAGTAAAGCACCTGGTACATTGTGGAAATTAAGGAGTGTGGTCTCTTTCCCTGAAAGAAGAGAGGAGAAAACAGCTTTCAGGGCTGGCGGTTGGGGTGGGGTCAGATAAGTGCTTTTTCACTATGGAGTTACTGAAAAGGTCTCATTCCCCAATAATTTAGTCTTTGTCTTTCCTGGCAAAAGTAAAGATCTTTTCTGATCAGTCTTCTTGAATAGTGTATTTTGCTATTCTAAAGCATAAATAACAGAATTTTGTTGTTGACTTTTTTTTTTCATTTCCTTCAAACAATAGCAGTGGTGGGTAGAAGAATAGAAAGAACAGAAGGCTATGTGAGAGCAATTAGAATCATATTTATTAAAATAATGATAGCAGCTGTCATGGACTGAGCCCTTATAATACATGGAATGTTATATGCAGTATTACACTTCTTAGAACAAGTTAAAACTGGGAATATTGCCCTTATTTTACAAATGAATAAACCCTTCAGAAAATTCAAGCACATTGTTAAAGTGATAACAGTGTACAAGTGACAGCTAGAATTTTAACTGGAATCTCTTGAACCCCAAGTCAGTATTATTTCCACAGTGCTTTCATCTTGTCAGTGGTTCATCTCAGCCAGACAGAAAAACACCTGTAGCCATCAAAATGGAATCAGGACCATGCTCTCATGCAGTGTTGACCAGTGTGCCCATATCTAGCAGGGTTTGGTCTCCAAAAGGGTTGCTGTCACAACTGGGCAGTGGCTGTTGAGAAAAAAATAAGAATGAAGAGGAAGAGGTAACAAAAGGCCCCAGAAGAGAACAGATCAGGAACAAGAGTGAGGAAGTTAGGAAGAGGTGACCTGCCATCAACTGCATATTTTCTGTGGTCCTTCCTAAACTCCTAGTCAGCCCCTTCATTGTTATCAGAGGGTTACAGGGAATGCTCTGTCCCATTCCCTATCAATTTTTTTTTTTCCTGAGACAAAGTCTTGCTCTGTTGCCCAGGCTGGAGTGCAGTGGCCCTCGGGTTCAAGCGATTCTCCTGCCTCAGCCTCCTGTGTAGCTGGGACTACAGGTGTGTGCCACTATGCCCAGCTGATTTTTGTCTTTTTAGTAGAGACGGAGTTTCACCATGTTGGCCAGGCTGGTCTCGATCTCTTGACCTCGTGATCTGCCCTCCTTGGCTCCCAAAGTGCTGGGATTACAGGCGTGAGCTACCATGCCTGGCCCCCATTCCCTGTCTTTTTTAAGGCACCGCCTATTGTTATTTAATAAATATTCTATATTTTGCCCATGAAGAAAAAACAGAATCTAACAGTGACACTATTGACTATTTTCTGAGGCAAGTGCACACCCAGTCTCCGTTTTCTAATTCCCTGTCCCTGACGCCAACAGCATGGAGCAACCCTTGGAACTGTGTACCTGATGCTGGCACAGAGCACTAGAAGGTGAGTGCTTGGGGTCATGCACTGGAAGGTGAGGATATTAGTACTGTCTGCTCGGAAAGACAAAGCAACCCACAAATGGGCTTGTTTTATACAAGACTAAAGCCGCATCCATCTACTGGCCTGCTCAGACCCACCCATTCAGTGTCTCTGGTGGTTTGGAATGGAGTCTCTGTGGGTGCCCTATGGAATTTTGTTGGGGTGATGTGAGTGCCTCCAAAGAGCTGGTTTCTTGAAGCCAAAGTGCTGAAAATGAGGAGGAGGCTAAGAAGAAAATGCAGAAGCCTATGGAGGGAGTGTGGGAACATGACCCTCTGTCTGCCTTGTTAACACGGCCAATATTTGTGAGAGGAGTTAACGGGAACAAGCATTTGATCAATAGTCCAGAAAAGCTTGGGGAGGACAAAGAAAGAGAGGGCAGGTAATTCCCAAAGTCCAGCTGCTGAAAGGGTGTTTGTTTTACTTTAATCAGTGGTGCATCACCAAGGGATTATGAGCACTGCCCAGAGGTGCTCTCCACCATTGTCTGTGTTGGATCCCCAGTAGCTACTCCAAAGAAACATGCAGCATAAGTACACACTGTGCTTAGTAAGCAAATATAGCTCTAAGTCAAGTCTCCAAACTCATTGTTCCAATCACGTGGAACCCTGCTGTAAAGACATTCTGAAGTAGTCACTGGTGTGGACATAAAGGCTAAATTAAATCTAACATACAGATTCAGTGAGTGGGTATCAATTTGTTTACAGATGTATATACATGCTGGTAAATTTATGCATAGACAAGGCACAACTCACAAATATACATTCACATTTCCACTGTCATTCTGTCCCTGCACAAAGTTTCCTAAGCTCTATTGTTTCTCAAAATATAGTCACATTTAATTACCACAATATTTAAGATAAATATTTTATCTTAAATTTTAAATTGCACCAATTCTAAACAGTTCTTCACTTTATCCCATTTCGGATTGGGAGTTGAGCTTACAATTGCCGTAAAGTCAGCATTGTTTAAGGGATCTGTCTGGGAGGATGTTGGATGCTAGCAGAGAAGAAGCTGGCTGGGGATGAAGAGAGATTCTGGTTCATTCCCTGAGCATGATTATTGATTAAATTTCAAATACGAAGGGCACCTTTTGTTATCAGCAGAAACAGAAATCTCTCCATAACAAATATGAGATATTCTCTCCATAACTATACACAGATAATTTGAGGAGACCCCTTTTATTCTGATTTGACATTAGGACTGGTCATCACAAGTGAAATTAACTACAAGACAAAGTTAGAAGCAATCTTGAACATTAGGCAGATACGTTTTAAACACCAAACTCTGATGCTTTTTAATAAGAAAATGATTTTTAATGGTGTTTTTTTTAATGTTCTATTGCAAAAGAAAGAAAAAAAAAGTATAAATCTTAGGGATTATTTGGTAGGACACCTCAGCCTCCCAGAACTCTGTGTTCCGGAGGAAAAAGGTATGTAAACCTGTAGACAGGTGATAAAACTATTAGGCATGCTTGAAATAAGTGATGTCTAAGTTCTATTGGGTAGAAGCACGAGTATGACATTTTATAAAATCATTTTAATGTAAATTTACATGAAGTGTTCCAGAAAAAATTAAAAACCAAGGCCATTGAGAAAACCGCCACTCACAACCATGCTATAATAGTAATCTTACCATCTGGACAAGAAGTGCATTGTTTTGTGAGTTTGCAAAAGAGAAGGGAATACATTTACGGTAAACATACATTAATATGCAATTAAACCCATTATCTTGCTGACACGAGAAGTGCTTGTATATGTGAAAATGACGAATGGCTGTAACTCACAACCTTTGCTCACTTACCCTCATTTCTGTCAACTGTTCACTATAATCATGAACTGAATATTTACCACCAGTAGCTACAAATAGGATTTGCCTGAAAATATGATTTTTCTTCTGGAAAAGTTGCTATTCAATTGCTTTTAGAATACTTTTAAGTTGTATATGTAATTATTTAAAAGCATTTTATGTGTATTTTGTTTTGTTTTTGAGTTTTTGCTCAAATAGGGTTCTGTTTCCCTTGAGGGTATTTTTAATGCTAGAAATATCCTTGAAACTTTTTCTTTTGTGTGTGTGTGATTTGGTAAAAATTTCCTGTGCTAGCCTGTCACTGCTGTGACCTTTACTACAGTTTGTTGAGGTAAAAAAAAAAAAAAAAGATTTTGTAGATATCAGATTTTACACCAAGGTTTGAATCACCAGGTGCCTACATATCTGAGTATTAAATAACGGTTCAGATTTTGAGGAATCAAATTTGTTCATTATAACTTGTGTGCCCATAATTATTCTAGGGTTATTCCGGGCCTCAGTGTTTGACTTCCAGGCATTTGTATTTATTAGATAGAGCTAAAGAACATAAAATAATTAGAAAGCAGTTAAATTTAACCATACCATACTGATTTTAATTGACAAGAATAACCTAAAAAGAAAGAAAAGTATGGATGGAAATTAGACTTTGTGGGGGAGAAGGGCCTATTTTCACTCTTGAACTCTGTTATTATTTATTTCTTAGTAACTGCCAGGGAAGTTTTACATAAATCTATTTGTACATATGGTACTGTGTTATCTATCATTTGAGTAGGTCAATGATACCACTGGACTGTGAGCTGCTTCAGGCAGAAATTGAGTCTTATTTTTATCCCAAGGTGCTGGTTCAGTAATGGTTACATAGTAAGAATATAATAAATATTTGATGAAAAATGAGTGAGTGAATATTAAATACATTGTTTTTTATTTTATATTTGCATTAGTCCATTCTCATGCTGCTAATAAAGATGCATTCAAGACTGGGTAATTTATATAGGAAAGAGTTTTAATTGACTCACAGGGATAGGGAGACCTCAGGAAACAATCATGGCAGAAGAGGAAGCAAATATATCCCTTTTCAAATGGTGGTAGGAAGGAGAGGAATGAGAGCCCACTGGAGGGGGAAGCCACTTATAAAACCATCACATCTTGTGAGTTCTCACTATCCTGGGAACAGCATGAGCAGCATGAGGGTACCCGCCCCCATGATTAAATTACCTCCATCTGGTCCTGCCCTTGACACAGGGATTATTACAATTCAAGATGATATTTTGGGTGGGGACACAGCCAAACCATATCAATATTCATCATTTTAAACTAAAGTAGTCCATTTATATAGTAAACACGTCAATAATCACATGCTTCAAAGAAGTGATCTGTGTATAATAATGCAATTAAGTTGTTTCTTTCAATTAAACTCTCTATGGTAATCATGGCAGACTGTTTTCCAAAGATGTCCTCCACAAGAACTCCTGTCCCACATACTCTTGTCTAATGTGACCTTGCCATGTCCCCAGCACATGGTTGAGTTTGCTTCTCCACTCCCTGGATCGGGGCAGGCCTTATGACAGCTTTCACCATGTACAGTGAATTGATACTATGACAGTTCTGGAGTAACTCTTATCTGGCCTGGGAGCTTCTGCCTCCTGCCTCTTGGAAGCTTGCTGTTGTACACGTAGTGAAACTATCCAGAGTAGTATCCACAGTAGTGTCCAGAGACTACTTCACTGAGATGCTTAAGCTGCATGAAGAAGCTCTAGAAAAGGAAGCATCAGATGAAGAGCCAGGCAAAGGGATACTGACACATTAGAGTATGAGTAAAGAATGTATTAGGGTTCTTTAGAGGGACAGGACTAATGGGATAGATGTATATAGAAAAGGGAGTTTATTAAGGAATATCGACTCACAAGATCACAAGGTGATGTCCCACAATAGGCTGTCTGCAAGCTGAGGAGCAAGGAAGCCAGTCCGAGTCTGAAAACCTCAAAAGTAGAGAAGCCGACTGTGTAGTCATCAGTCTGTGGCTGAAGGCCTGAGACTAACTGGCAAATCACTGATGTAAGTACAGGAGTCCAAAAGCTGAAGAACTTGGAGTCCGATGCTCGAGGCAGGAAGCATCCAGCAAAGGAGAAAGATGAAGGCCAGAAGACTCAGCAAGTCTAGTCTTGCCATGTTCTTCTGCCTGCTCTATTCTACCTGCACTGGCAGCTGATTAGATGGTGCCCACCCAGATTGAGGGTGGGTCTGCCTCTCTCAGTCCACTGACCCAGGTGTTAATATCCTTTGGCAACACCCTCACAGACACACCCAGGAACAATACTTTGCATCCTTCAATCCAATCAAGTTGACACTCAATATTAACCATCACAAAGAACCAGTTTTGGAATTCTATTCTTCAGCCCAAGGTGCTCCAGATGACACCACATGGATCCAAGACCAATTTCCTAGCTGAACTCTTCCTAAATCCCAACCCCTAAAATCACTAGTACATTAAAATGGTTAAGACACTAAGTCTTACTATATAGTTTGGTACACAGGGTTAGATGACAAAAACATTAATGAAAATTTTATGAACAATCAAATTTAGAAAAAAGAACAAACTCAAAACCTGGTCTTAGAATTCCAAATCGCATGTTGCTTTAACTTTAGCACAATACTTTCTAGTAATCCCATCAAATTTGTGTTTTAGTCTTTACAAAGTGTTTCCCACATGTTATTTCACTTAATACTCATGCGTGCCTTCTCAGATAGCAATTTCCATGATAAAAATGAGGTAACCAAAGTTAAGTGTTTTCCTGAAAGTATGAAAAAGAATAAAGAATAATGCTACTCTAGGTTAAGCCTTTTAACTCCAAAACTTATTTCCACTTCTGTTTATTACAGACGTCTTTCTACACTAAGTAAAGAGTGGTGGTTGCAATCTAGATTTTGAATCGAGAGGTTCAGATTCTGGCAACGATATGCTAGAAGGTCAGATAGTTTCCTACCTGTGTGACCTCTGGCAAGTTACTTATCTTCTTTGTGCCTTATTTTTCACATTTATCGAACACTTACCTTATGGAGTGATTATAAGGATTTACTGAGATAATACATGTAAAGCTCTGAAAATAATTTGGTGCTCAAAGAAATAATTTAGTAAATATTAGTTATTATTGTTTGAAGACGATCTGACCTACATGGACACACACGGTGAGGACACATTCATCTCACCAGGATTTGTGTTCACTAAATCTGAAAGTCGCTCCAGTTGAGGAAGGCTGGGGCACTAGGAAATAGCCACTGGGCCTCTGAGTTCCTCTCAAAGCCTTGCTGATCTTCATCTACAGATCAAACTTAGTAGACAAGATAAGCACGGAGTTGGGAAGGTAGGCATGGAGGGAAGGCTGCTTAGGTGGAGAAGAGACAGTGGGAAGAGTTAGCAGACAATTAGAAGGGAAGAAAATGGGCCAAGTAAGTGGCAGTGAAAAGAAGAACCAGGAATTTGGGTAGTTTCTGGAGCAACCAAAGCACCATTTTGGCATAGACATGAGTATGCGTTAGTCTGCTGGAGCTGCTATAACAAAATACCACAGGCTGGGTGGCTTAAACAATAGTAATTTATTCCTCAGAAGTGGAATAACCTCCTGAGTTCACATCTTTATTGTTCACAGTTCTGGAGCCTGGAGTCCAAATCGAGCTGTTGGCAGGTGTGGTGTCTCCTGAGGATTCTCTCCTTGGCTTGCATATGACTGTCTTCTCTCTGTGTCCTCACATTCCCTTTTCTCTGTGAGTGTGCACTCTGATATCTTCTTCTAAGTGCACCAATCCTATTGGAATAGGGCCCCATCTTTATGACTTTATCTTTAAGTACCTCTTTAAAAGCCCTGCCTTTGGGGGTGATGGCTGTATTAGGGTTCTCTGGAGGGACAAAACTTACACACACACACACACACGCACACACATATATATTATATATATAAGAGTTTATTAAGTATTAACTTACATGATCACAAGGTCCCATAATAGGCTGTCTGTAAGCTGAGGAGCAAGGAAAGCCAGTCTGAGTCCAAAACTCAAGAACCTGGAGTCTGGTGTTCAAGGGGCAGGAATCATCTAGCATGGGAGAAAGATGTAGCCTGGGAGGCAAGGCTGGTCTCTCTTTTTACCTTTTTCTGCCTGCTTTGTATGCTGGAAGCTGATTAGATTGTGCCCGCCCAGACTAAGGGTGGGTCTGCCTTTCTCAGCCCTGACTCAAATGTTAAACTCCTTTGCCAACACCCTCAGAGACACACCTGGGATCAACACTTTGTATTCTTTGATCCAATCAAGTTGACACTCCATATTAACTATCACATGGCTTCAATCTATAAATTTTGTGTGATACAATTTAGTCCATAAAAGGAGGCAAAGAGTTCATGCACTGTCTGGTTGACCAGTGACTGTAGCTATAACTCTCACTTCTCAGGAACATAATTTGGCAGCTTTTTTGTAGGACTCACTTTATAATGCAGTTCTTGCTCTGATGTACCTCTGGAGCAGAAATTGGCGAGGGGGTGTTCAGATGGAAACAAGCATCTCAACATTTATTGCTACTGCTCACCTCAACATAGACTCTATCTTCCTATTCTTGCCTTTTACAATCACTCACCTTAAACAAGAAACTTACTCAAGTAGCCATATACAGTATGATCAGATCTTTGTATCAGTAGCTTTCCAGTTTCTGACAGACAGATTTCTACATCTTTAGGATCTCCATCACGTAAAAGGAATGCCATATATGGGAAGGTAGATTTGACATACTTAAAATGCATGTCTGCAAGACATAACCCTTAAGAAAGGCTAATAGTGTGAACTATCTGCAGGCTATTTTTAGAGAGGCATGGGTAAATCTATTACTTTTAAATGGTAATACTGTGAAATCCCCTATTGTGAATTATATTTCTTATTCAGTTGAAAAATATATTAATGTACCATCACCTACCAGAGCTTATTGGAATCCCTGTGCCTTGTGGATGAACCCAAATCCCCCAAGCAGGTTAAATGCAGGCCTTGCATTTGCCATTCTGTGTGCTTTCTGTCCTTGTACCAGCTCATATCAGAAATTGTGGGAGTCAGCGCCCTGGCGTCCTGCTCTTGACACATGTGCATTATGTGGGATGCATGGTAAATATTGCCAACAACTTATAACCTAAGTATCTAGAGGTGGTCATGAAAAACACTCACCTCTGTCATTTTACATTTTTTAAAGCACATTGACTCTTAGAAGGAATGTCATATTGTAACTAGATTGCTTTTCTCTATGTATAATTTGTTGGAAAAATATAAGGTAAGGCTACTCTGCATTTGTTCTGAAATTTAAACAAAGGTGTGAACTTAGGAGGTTATTCTCCTTCTGAGAAAGGTTAAAAGTATCCTCTTCTAACCCTAAACCCCTGTTCACTACTCTATGGTCACTAAATTGGATGGCTATTGGATAGTATCTTTTGCTTGGGCTCTCATTTCTACTCTTTATACATCTTTATACACTGGCACCTACTCTACTCCCATATTCAAAAAATGTCTCTAAATCTAATTTTAACATGTCTACTGCATAAATACCTGAGCCCATCTTTTGAAAAATGCAAGTACCTTTAAAATATGTGCGGGTGAATAAAAGAGATAGGGGAAATGAAGAAATAGAACTATAAAAACTAAGGAGCAATTTGCAATCAGCAGCACAAAACAATTTTTTTATTCCAGCCACACTTCATATTTAGGGTACCTACCTTAAACATGCCACTGCATTAAAATCCAGTGCTTCCAATTTTCTATTTTGAGAGTAAAAAAAAAAAAGTGGAGATCTTTTGTAATCAAAATAACAACAACAATAAACCTCACAGTTAATTCAATTTATTTTAATATACTTCAACTCACATTTATTGAGCACCTAATATCTTCTAGGTATTGCCCTGGTACAGGGAATACGGATATTGACAAGACAGAACAAGGCACTTGACCGTTTGAAGCTTACAGTGGTGTGGGGAGAATAGAGATGGAACAACCCATTCTGATGGGATGCATGTTAAATGGCAGAGAGTGTTAGGAGCTATGAGAACACAGAAGAGAGGAATTTAACCTATATTCTAAGGGGTAAGGGGTACCATCATAGTTCTGGGAATGGATTC
Source organism: Theropithecus gelada (assembly GCF_003255815.1). Taxonomy (NCBI): domain Eukaryota; kingdom Metazoa; phylum Chordata; class Mammalia; order Primates; family Cercopithecidae; genus Theropithecus; species Theropithecus gelada. Next base: position 57,142,164 of record NC_037686.1, read on the forward strand.
ATTTGCTGTTCTGATCATACACCAGGGGATGGAGCTTGGCTTCCTGGTGCTGTTAAATACTACATATTTGGCTATGTATTTACAGAAGAATACAAGTTTGTGGTTTGTTTCCATTCAGTTTTGAAACCAACTGAATCATATGAAGAATTCTTTCCTCTATCTGGATAGTCCACCTTTAGCCTAAGATGACATGGGGTTAAAAATCCCCTTCTGTGTGCTTGAGTGGAATGATCTAGGACTTTTCATCCTGATTCCATGTCTGAGACACTTTCCAGGGGCCCAGGGGAGGGTATGTGGGTGAACTTCCCATGGTGCTTTGTCCCATGAAGGATTTACTCCATGAAAAGTGCTGATTGGCCAGAACTGGTCTCAAGGCCTCTATATGTTTTCTGAGGCTCTACTGGTTCCTAGGAATAGCAGTGACACCAAAACGAATGAGCCTCGTTTTTGGTGTCTGTCTTCTGCCTGTCTCTTAAACTCCATATTGTCAAATTCTTTTCATATTTTTAATATGAAACACAGAGTGAGAAGGTGTCTGATTGCCCTAGGTGATTTTCACGCTAGAGGATACTATTCCTGCCTGTTAGCTATGGAACATCATCTTTGGATCTGATGGCCATTCCTGACCCAATTACTGCCCATCCCTGAGTAAGGAAAACTTCACAATGTATTTCCAAACAGGGTTGCTTAATTCCAAAGGGGAAAGCAGATATGATGAATATTATCTTTGTTACAAGAGTAGAAGTACAGAGCTCTTCTCTTATTTCTGATGGTAGAAGACCAATGTTTGCAGGGCTCTGTCTGGTTTATAGCACAGTGCATTGGTGCACCCAAAGAGAGGGACTTCTTAAAGTTTTCAGTGTATAGGAGTACATATTTTTAATATTTATGCTCTTCTGAAGTGCTGTCAGAATCAGGATTAATGTGTGTAACACAACCTTTCAAGAAACTAAGACCCAATAGAAACATATCTTTAGTTCACTCACAGGTTATCTGAGAAAAATAACGTAAAATATTTATTTTCTTTTCAACCAGAACCACTCAAGCTACCGGTAAACTGTCTTATTATCAAGTTACAGTAAAATGTCTACTTAACATAAAAGTATAGCAGATGGTATATGTGCATATTGTATATGGAAAAAGAAAATTTTAGGTAATCCAAAGCTTTTATATTTCCTTTAACGTTGCCACTCTCTTGCTCATCACCTAATTCTTGGCTCAGAAAAATAAATAACACAAAATTGGTGAACCTTATCCACAGAACCAGAAACAGGAAGTAGAAATTCTTAGGTTTACTTCTAACATTGAGGAGGGAAGCAGGGGCAAGTGTCAAAGTGTTAGGTTGGTGCAAAATAATGGTAAAAACCACAATTATTTTTACACCAACCTAATACAAATGGAAATTCAAATACTGTATGCATATTCAGAAGCTATAAATTAAGCTAAAAAATGTTCAGTAAAATATTTTTCACCCTCTACATTGACAAGCAAACTATCATAATACTTTGAAGGAAGATTCAAATAGAAAATCTCTCAAGTATTTGAAGTTCTTTGCTGAAAGACAGTAGTGAAGGAGGGTCAGCCTCTGGCCTCTGCTCCCCACAGATGGATGGTGCAGCCACCATCTCCTCCTGCCCTCAGCTCTTTTCTTACCCATTGATGTGCCTCAGGCTCTTAGGTGTGGACACCCCAGCCTGCATGCCCAACGCCTACCCAGATGACTGCTATTTGTCAATGTTTCTGATTAAACAAAAATATAACACATTCATAAACAACACAGCCCACTCTAAGAGGGAAAACATATCTATACCAGCCTTAGGGTTATGCTGGGGAAGCTTGAAAAGAGAATTGTAGGGCCCACAGAGTTTGCAGCATGGTTATAAGTGGAATGGGTTCTGTGGACTCTTTGCCCACAGAGAGAACTAGGCGCAACAGGAGGGGAACCAGAGGAGGGCCCTTTGAAGGACCTTGTGTAGGGACCCCTGTTGTCTGGGTCTAAGAGCAGTACCCTTCTCCGTAATTACTGTGTTCTGCAATAATATCAATAGCCACTTTACTCTGTTGCTAATACCTAGCAGGTCACTGGATGGGCTCCATTCCTTCTAGTGCTATGTAGAGGCTTATTTTAGGCTTTCCACTCAAGTAAGGAAACTGCTGTGTACTCTGTGGTTTCTGCTACCTAGTACCTTACCAGGTACTTGGAGGTAAGGAAAACAAATATGACACTAAGGGTTCAGTGAGGCCAGTTTTTCTATGTAGAGGAATATGACTGTCTGTCTACACATTGGTAGAAATTAATGTAGACTTAGATGTACTCGTGCCTAGAAATATGTGAAAAGTGACTTTTTTTCAGAGGTTGTATCACAGACTCAAGTTTCAGAGTAAGAATTACTGTTTAACAAAATTGCATGCAAAAGAGAATGAAATCAGGTGAACATAAATGGAAGATGGGCAATTATCACCTTTCATTTCCTTGATTGGCCTTGCTAGACCTATCACCTTTCATTTCCTTGATTGGCCTTGCTAGACCTACAGCTTATAGTCCCCTAACAGAGAAATGAAGTATTAGATTTTCTTAGATACATTAAATCATGAGATAAGCTGATCATGGCAAAATGCTAAAACATTATGGAATCATCTGTGGTGTTAACATTGAATTGTTGATAAGGACAATTTTTAAACAATTTTTAGACTGATGCTAATGCCCTGTATTAGTCTGTCCTCATGCTGCTAATAAAGACATACCTGAGACTGGGTAATTTATAAAGGAAAGAAGTTTAATTAACTCACAGTTCCACATGGCTGGGGAGGCCTCACAATCATGGTGGAAGGTGAATAAGGAGCAAAGTCACGTCTTACACGGCGGCAGGCAAAAAAAGCTTGTGCAGGGGAACTCATTTGTAAAACCATCAGCTTTCATGAGACTTATCCACTACCATGAGAACAGTATGGGTGAAATCATCCTCATGATTCAATTATCTCCACCTAGCCCCACCCTTGATACATGGGGATTATTATAATTCAAGAAGGGGATTTGGGTGGGGACACAGCCAAACCATATCACCTCCTTTTAATGCAATCATGGTGTTTGGCCAAAAGGATTAAAATGTAATACATCATCATTTTGTGGAGACTAATAGTTTATTTTGCAGGCTATCTATGTGGCATGTATTTCTGTCTACTATGGAGGCTGATTTTCTTCACTGTTACCAGGTTAAAAGAACAACAACAAAAAAATAGTTTAACCGATGATTGAGTCCTGAGATCCTGGGCCACTTCGTGTGTTTGTGCTTATCTATAAAGTGGTCTTTCAGCCTAAAGCAAGACGTTTTATTGAAACACTAAGTGCTTGTGGATTCCTTTCTCACTGACTACTCTTTTTAGTATTATTTGCTGGCATCTTGTTTTTGAGTGCTTATCTAGCCCTATCTATGTATTATTTATTTTTTCTCCTAGCCATTATTTTTTTTTTGTCCAATCTATCTAAATAGCATTCTACCCACTGCTGAATTTTTAATAGGTATCTCTGGCCCTAACTTGTTCTGTGAGTTCCAGACTCCTCTATGTAACTATCTACTCAATATCTGCACTAGAGTAAATAATAGAATATTGAACTCAACATCCAGTCAAGCTTTGGATTCCTACATAGTCCTTAAACATGCTCCTTCTTTCATCTTTCTCAATATTCCCTGAAGTAAAAAGGTAAGGGTCAATTTTTTTCTCCTTCATTTCCGTCATACTCCACATCTAATCCATTGGAAAACTGCGTTAATCCTTTTATCAACATCTATGCTGAAGTTGACCACTTATCACCACCAGCGCAGCCACTATCCTAGATGGGCTACCATGTCTTTCCATGAAAGTGGTCCCCTAGCTGGAATCATTGATTAACTCTTTCACCTTATGGTCAACTCTCCCTAAAGCAACAAAAGTGATTGATACAAACTGAAAGTCACAGCATACCACTTCCCTCTAAAACACAAAGCAAAACATAACAACAAAACACGATAAAACTCTCCATGGCTTTCCTTCACAAACAGAAGAAACCTTTTTTATCATGACCTGTAAGACCTTATTTGGTTCTCAAGCTCCTCAATCGTCATTTCTCAATTTGATTCAGCCTTATGATCTTCCAGAAATGGGTCAATCTCACTTGCATGTCAGGGTCTTGGCACTTGCTAGAATGTTCCTCCTCTAGATCTTTAGCTGGCTCATTCCCCTCTGCCATCTTGTCAGAGAGATACTCTCTGACCTCCTTAACAGAGTGCCCAGCCTTCCCTCTTGAACACCTTACCCTATTTCATATTTCTGACACCATATTATGTATTTAGTTGTTTTTTCTGTCTCCTTTATTAGAATTAGCTTCCATGAGGTCAGGGAAATTATCTATTTTTTTTTTAAATTGCTGTGCTCTCAGGACAAAAGCAGCTTCAATTAATACCTCTTTAATGATGCATGAACAATTTGAACACTCAGGCTGTATGTATTTTTTCTTCCAGTAAACAAAGATTCCAAACTTTCCACTTAAGTTCTAATCCCTAGGATTTACATTTTAATTTTAAGTCGGTTTGTAGATTTAATAGTAATTGGTTCTTTCTTCAAAGTTTCACAGTATTTACATGTGTGGTTATTATCTGACATTTTAAAATGATAGATATAGAGAGTGCTTTTTGCCAGATGAAAGTAATTCAACTAATAACAAGAGGTTCTAAGATAGAGTAATTTCTTAGAAATGTTGCTCTATGAGTTTTGACTAAAGCCAGTGCATTCTCACTGAGCAGACTCCTAAGTTAGATTCAATTGCTCCTACACTGAAGGCATTTCTGAATCACTCTAAGGGGTGAAATTCTTCTTAAGGGCATTTCAAAGAGAAATACTTATTTTCTCGCTTTCCTCATCATTTATCTGACTTTCTCTACTGGAAGAAATAGTGTATACTTATGGTTAACAGGAATGTCAAACAATATATTTAATTTCATTCTAAGTGTGTGGTATCTTTATTTACTTTATAGAAAAGAAGACATCTCTAAAATTTAAGTTAGTTACTCCTACTTGCAAATAATGAACTTAATTTCCCATGCCCACTCCATCCCTTTTAACGCAACAGCTTGTAAGCCATTTACCTGTGAGAGGATGCCTGTTTGACTCCCCACTCAGGTGCACTAAGGAAGCTGAGGGTCTCAGATAACTCTACCTGGAGCCAAATAACAACTTTGCTACAAAAGTTACAAAACATTTTCACAAAGACTGGTTCTGTAAATTCAAAGATGCTTCAGAATCACCTGGAGGGCTTGCTAAGGACAGATGGGCAGACCCCCCCTGCAGAATGTTAAATTCTATAGGTGCTACAGTCTAAAAGGTTGTGTCCTCTCAAAATCTGGGTGTTAAAATTCTAACCAGGGTGAAAGTATTAGGGAGTGCATCCTTTGGGAGGTGATTAGATCATGAGGGCAGAGGCTTCGTGAAGGAGATTAGTGCCCTTATTTGTTGTTTGTTTGTTTGTTTTTGGATTTTTTTTTTCCCCCCCCACTGAGATGGAGTCTGGCTCTGTCACCAAGGCTGGAGTGCAGTGGACTATCTCGGCTCACTGCAACCTCCGTCTCCCAGGTTCAAGCAATTCTCCTGCTGCCTCAGCCTCCCGAGTAGCTGGGATTATAGGCGCCCCCACTGCGCCTGGCTAATTTTTTTTTTTTTTTTTTTTTTTTGTATTTTTAGTAGAGACGAGATTTTGCCATGTTGGCCAGGCTGGTCTCAAACTCCTCACCTCAGGTGATCCTCCCGCTTCGGCCACCCAAAGTACTGGGATTATGGGCCTGAGTCACCGTGTCTGGCCGAAGGAGATTAGTGCCCTTATAAAAGAGAGCTGAGAGAGGTCACTTTCCCTTTCCCTCATGTGAAGACACACGGAGAAGCTGTCTCTGAATGACCCAGTGAATCTACTGGCTCCTTGATATTGGACTTCACAACCTCTGCAAATATGAGAAATAAACTTCTTTTTGTTTACCAGCCATCCAGCCTATGATATTTTTGTTATAGCAGCCTGAATAGAGTAGACAATAGATCTAAGTCATGCCCTACCTGCTCCTGGTTGACGGCCTTACTTTGAGAACCACTGCCCTAGGCTACCCTGAAGGCCATGTTTGCATTGTAACTTTTAGACTAGAAATTAATTTCCTTTTGATTTCCCTGAGAATTAGGACTCCTTAGAAAAAGCTCACAGGGTCCTTTCCCAACTCAGGATCTAGAACAGTGAGTAAAACCTGACCAAAAGAACCGTGTCCTTTCCTGTTCTGATAACCTTAACTTTGATTCTGAAAGATAAGTCTGCTCCCTTTGTAGATAACCTACTGTGAACTGAGGCGAGAAGTTTTCTTATATAAATGTTGAGTATCCTGTACATGCAAAATAGTTTGTGGCCTAAAAACCCTAAATAATGCCACTTTTCCCTACTGTGCCTATTTTATGAGGTGGGGAATAGTAGAAACCTCAAGAATTTCAATAGCACAAGAGAGCTAATTAGTTTTGATTGCTCTGGAAATGTGAGAAGTCACCCACCATAACATTCCTCTTTTGAGCAAGCAGGGAAGAAGGGGAATTTGAGGCCACTGTATGATATAACAGATCTTTTCAGCTCACTTGGGTAGCGTAATGCATCGACTCATAAAGAAGTGATTGAAAAGTGGAACAGATTTCCACCTCTCTAACTGGGACGTTATCCCAGTGCCTAATGCTTGTGAAGGAAGGTGTATCAGCGCGGACATTATCTGCCTCCTGTGTAAGTTCGTTCTGAGCCTACTGGGGAAGAAATTCAGGCCAGATCTACCTTGGGGGAAATCAAGATTCCATTAGAATATCCCTTATGCCAGGAATGGGAGTTAAAAGCATTCCTCTTATGAGGCTTGAGTGAAGTGGAGGTAGAGAGTGCAATCATGTCCGGTACAATCCTAAGTATAAAGGTATATTTTCTTTTTTTTTTTTTTTCATACAACAAATGTGCTTTTTAAAAATTTGGAAAATTTTTTCATTTTATTTTTAGTTGTCCATAATTGTACATCTATAAGGGACACAAAGTGATATTTCAATACATGTATACAATGTGTAATGATTGTATATAATGTGTAATGATTATAATGTGTAATGATTGTAATTAGCATATCTACCACTTTGAACAATTATTATTTCTGTGTGTTATGAACGTCCAAAATTCTCTCTTCTAGCTTTTTGAAAATACACATTAAGTTGTTAACTGTATTTACATAACCAATTATATTTATTAAAATGCTACAGAACACTATAACTTATTCCTCCCATTTGGCTGTAACTTACTATCTGTTAACCAATCTCTTCTTATCCTTCCCTTCTATCTTTCCAGCCTCTAATAACCACAATTCTATTCTCCGTTTCTATGGCTCAGTTATTTTCTAGCTCCCACATATGAGTGAGAATATATGATATATAACAGTTACTATATAATGTACATCTGGAATGATGGCTAAGATAAGAACATTAATTTTGTTTAGGTAAGCTGTGTTCAAGCAAGTTAGACACTTCCATATTAAAATTTTCAGACTTAGAGAACATCATTTAATTAAGTGAATAATTTCATCAAGTGCATATCCATTAGAAAACTAAATGATTCATGATGGGAGTGATGTAGGGAGCAACACCTCAAATTGATGTGATTTTTAAACCTGCCTATCCATACTTTTTCTGTGAAGTCAATAAGTAAATAGGAAAAGTAAGTAAGTAAACACATAAAGAAGTGTGGTCACCTAGCACTGTGGCAGAGACTCTAGACTTTATTTACTAATTGTAGCCCCTATCCCTGGTCACTTGCCACTATATAGACATTGTACATGCCGGATTTATTTTGAGGCAAATGCAATCATTTTGAAATGCCATCATTTTGAAATGCCTTATTTTTAAAGTAAAAATGTGTTCACATTACAAAACCACTATCACAAGACATTTCTATTAAAAATAGTCCTGCTGCTTGTATTTAATGCTTTCTAGACTGCAGTGTAGCTCAGAGGGTCTGTGTGAAGCACATGAAGGCATTAGAGTAATCATTAAAGATCAAGGGATTTCCAATTATCAAGTCACACTTAGTAAACAATAGGCTGAGATAAATGAAGCATAGCTTGGCAGTTTCATATTCTGAATCAAATATTTTCAAGAGAATAAGAAAAAAGATTTTTGCACCTTATGAAAGATATAGACAATTGTCAACGCATTTGAGAAAGAGGCTTATCAAAACTCTCCAGTAATTCCTTATTTCCAATTCTTTAATAGTTAATAGAAGATATTATATAAAATCTCTCCCTGTGATAAAGAATCCAGGGGTGTATTTACAAGACCGTTTTCCACATTCTGATTCCAAAGCTGCTATTCCAAAATAAGGTATATTTTAACCCTATCATTGGGAATCCAATAAAGCCTCAATTAACTAGATTGTGTTTCTTCTGTGCTTAATTTTAGTAGAGAAAATTCACAACAGAATTAGCTGTAAGAAAGGATTTTTTTCAAAAGAATACCTTTTCAAGGTATGTCCTGGGGTCAAATAGATAGAGACCAATCTTCTTTATTCTTTATATTTACAACTACAACAGTGTACCTCAATTCTGAAGATTCCAAATGATTCCTACAAGGCACAACAAGATGTTCACTCACCATAGAAAGATTCAGTTATGTTTGCTGGACAGCATCTGCTAAGGCATAAAGGGGGAATAATGTGTTTTAGGAATATTTCCAACAGCATTAGAGAAAGAAAATGGACATGGCTGGGTGGTCTCATTGTTGTAAAGTGGTGAGCACAGTTCATTGTAGAGAAATGCAAAGCTCTCAGGAAATGTTTTAGTTACATCATATTTAAAATAAAACGTTGGTTAGTGTGAGTTAATTGGGAGCCAGGTAATCTTCAAGATTGCTCCTAGCTAAGTCTTTTCATTCTAGGTGGTGTTACCTGATTTTGGAAGACTTCATCACCTCTGTCTATGAATGAAAAGAGGTTGTTTCAGTTTCTGAAGCCATATTGAATTCTTACCTAGGTTTCTGGCTCACCCATCAACAAGTATCCAGACAGTGGCATTAAAAAAATTGTGCTTGCCAATTTATTCAGATCCAACCAACACTTATTGCATTCCTACTGTGTGCATGAACCAAGAACATTTATATATATTAAATAACGTAATCATTCAAAAATCATCTGAAAATTAACATTTTTAAGTCAGGAAATGAATCTTCAAGAAGAAAATTACAAAATAAATGGCAAAATAAGAACATGAAAGATTTTTAAAAATTGATTACAATTGTGGCATTTGTTCCTCTATACTACTTACTGAAATATGGCACAATGGAACTTTGGCCAAAGAGCCTCATCTCAACCAGATTTATTATCCTGTTTGGTGTCCTTGGCCATTTCTCAGTTCTAAAGGCTGAGGACTTCTCTCTTACTCAGCTCAGATACTACCTAGTATATCCTCCCTGTATTCAGAATCACATCCATAATACATTGACGTTTTCTGTGGTTCTTACTTTTATGAGCACACCATGGCTGAAACAGCCTTGCTTTAGCGCTTGAGTGCCTGTCAAAGGACGTTTAACTGTTGCAGCTCTGCTCATTCCTTTGGTGAGAACTTGGTGCTAACTCACTCTTTTGAAGTGCACCCTTGGGAAAGAAATTTGAACTGCCTTAGGTACGTAAATCCTTTTGATCCTCTGGTTCATTGTGCATTATCATAAATTGAGTCAATATTGTTGAAAGCCTTTTATAAACAGAAATAGTCCTGGGAGTTGATTATGTGAGAATGATTAAGACAACATCTCTAACTTCTATGAATGCATATAGAGTGCAAAATAATAACCCATAACTGCAGCCTCTTAAGTGCTTTACTAAAAGCACATATGGAACACTATAAGAGGTATGTTATGATATGATTAATTCTAGTTAATAGAATTTCAAGAAGGGCTTCAGAGAAAAAGTGGCAATTGATTTACGCTTTGAAGAAGTAGTTGCTTTGGCCAGGTAGAAAACAAGGGACAGAGCAGTATAAGAAGAAATAATGACAAATTCAGGAGGCCTAATGGGATGATTAGAGGGTTGGTCCATGGATTGGTTTGCAGGACCCTTCATTTCCTTTGATGTGGATCGCAATTCAAGTCACTAGAGACTGGTTGAGAAAAATCCAAAACCTCTCTTGGGGAATCCCTTGTACTTTGGGCTTGAAGACACTTGTAGAAGTAGTGCCCTTGGAGCAGCCGGACTTTTTATATTTTTGTGTAGTCAACTGCCATGTCTGTCATTAACTATTTTATGTACCCTCCACCCAATTGCTGCTATAGAATAGTGAAAAGTGAACATTTGTTAAAATAATTAGTATGCAAATAAAGCTAAATTCCCAAATGACTTTGTGAAAAACTCCCATTTTCTTTTTCCATCATTTGGTGTATATTCCAGTTGGTCACAATTAAATTCTTGTTGGTTTCTAATTCTGCTGATCAATATACCCAAATTTTAAAACATTTTTGGATCGTTTGTGTGTGATATACCCTTTGTATTTCACCTCGGAACTGACCATCCATATATTCCAGTATGTTAAAAGCAGAACTTAATTCTATAATGTCTTCCCCTAATGTCTCCTTACATCAGAGAGGTCCAGGATTTTTTGCCAAATGTGGTCGTGTGAAAGGAATATATTTTGTTTCCTGTTCCAGAATTGCTCTTCATTAGGAACAAATGATGACACACTGCTTGTTGAAAGTAGTCGATTTGTAAATGCCCCGAGTCTTAGTCAGTTCAGACTGCTAAAATGAAGTAGCATAGACTGGATGGCTTATAAACAAAAGAAATTTATTTCTCACAGTTCTGCAGGCTAGAAATCCAAGATCAAGATGCCAACATTGGTTGGATTCTAGTGGGGTGCTCTCCTAGGCTGCAGACTGCCAACTTCTCATTGTGCCTTCCCATGGCAGAAAGAGGGCAAGAGAGCTCTCTGGAGTCCCTATTATAGGGTCCTAATTTCATTCATGCGGGTGCTTCATGCATGACCTAATTACTTCCCAAAGGTATCATTTCATAATATCATCACATTGGGAGATAGGATTTCAACATGTGAATTTTGGGGGGTCACACCCATTCAGACTCTTATACCATGGAAACTACTGTAATTAGAGTTCTTATAAATGGAAGTTTCTTTAAAAAATATGTCTCACTTCAATTAGCATTATTTTCCAGATAATTAACCAGAATAGTATTAATTATATCTAGAATATTCAGAGAAAGAACTTTTAAAAAATTTTCAAATTTTATTGTAGGTTCGGGGTCTACATGTGCAGGTTAGTTACATGCATAGATTTTGTGTTGCTGGGGTTTTAAGTACAGACAATTTCACCGCCAAGGGAGTGAGCATTGTACCCAATAGGTAGCTTTTTGACTGTCATCCTCCTCTCATCCCTCCCTCTCAAGTAAGCCTCAGTTATTGTTTCTGTCTTTGTGTTCATGTGTACTCAATGTTTAGCTCACACTTGTAATTGAATACATGTGGTATTTGGTTTTCTGTTTCTGCATTAATTCACTTTAGTGTAATCGCCTCCAGCTGTGTCCAGGTTGTTGCAAAAGGTGTGATTTTATTCTTTTTAATGGCTGTGTAGTATTCTGTGGTATATATGTACAGCACTTTCTTCATCCAGTTCAGTGCTGATGACATCTAAGGTGTCCATGTTTTTGCGACTGTGTATAGTGTTACATTGAACGACCAAGTGCATGTGTGTTTTTTTTGGTAGAATTATTTATATCCCTTTGGATATATACTCAGTGATGGGATTGCTGGATCAAATGGTAATTCTGTATAAAGTTCTTTGAGAACTCTCCAAACTGCTTTCCACAATGTCTAAATTAATCTATCTTGCCACAGGCAGTGTATAGGCATTCCCTTTTCTCTGCAACCTCACCAACATCACTTATTTTTTGACTTTTTGGTAATAGTCATTTTGATAGGTGTGAGATGGTATCTTACTGTGGTTTTGACTTGCATTTCTCTAATGAGTAGTGATACTGAATTATTTTTATATGTTTGTTGGCTGCATTTTTTTTTTTCTTCTGAGAATTGTCTGTTAATGTCCTTTGTCCATTTTTTAATGGGGTTGTTTCTTGTTGATTCGTTTAGATTATTGATAGATTCAGGATATTAGACCTTTGTCAGACACATAGTTGGCAAATATTTCCCCATTGTGTAGATTGTCTGTTTACTCTGTTGATAGTTTCTTTTGCTATGCAGAAGCTCTTTAATTAGGTCCCATGTGTCTGTTTTTGATGCAATTGCTTTTGAGGACTTTGTCATGAAATCATTGCCAAGGCCTATGTTGAGAAGGGTATTTCCTAGGTTTCTTCTAGGATTTTTGTAGTTTTAGGTCTAACATTAAGTCTTTAATCCATATTGAGTTGATTTTTGTATATCATATAAAGAAGGATTCCTGTTTTAACCTTCTGCATATGGCTAGCCAGTTATCCCAGCACCATTTGTTTAATAGGGTGTCCCTTCTCCATTGTTTGTTATTGTCAGTTTTGTCAAAAATCAAATGGATATAGGTATGCAGCTTTATTCCTGGGCTTTCTAACCTATTCAGTTGGTGTAAATCTCACTTTCTGTAGCAGTGCCATGTTGTTTTGGTTACTGTAGCCTTGTAATATAGTTTGAAGTCAAGTAATGTAATCTCTCTAGCTTTATTCTTTTTGCTTAGGATTGCCTTGGCTATTTGGGCTCTTTTTTTATATGAATTTTAAAATAGCCTTTTCTAGTTCTGTGAATAATATTATTGGTAGTTTGATAGGAATAGCATTGAATATTTAAATTGCATTGGATAGTATAGCAATTATAACAATATTGATTCTTCTAATCCATGAGCATAGAATATTTTACTATTTGTTTGTGTTTTCTCTGATTTTTTCAGCAGTGTTTCATAATTCTCATTGTAAAGCTCTTTCACCTTCCTGATTAGCTGTATTCCTAGGTGATTTATTCTTTTTGTGGCTATTGTAAATAGGATTGAATTCTTAATCTGTTTCTCAGTTTGGATATCATTGGCGTATAGAAATGCTGCTGATTTTTATACATTTATTATGCATTGTGGAGCTTTACTGAAGTGTTTATCAGTTCTAGGAGCCTTTGGGCACACAATAATAGTGGAAAACATCAACACCCCACTGGCAGTGTTAGATAGATTATCGAGGCAGAAAACTAACAAAGATATTTGAGATGTAAACGTGGATACTTGACAAAATGAACCTAACAGACATCTACAGAATACTCTAAACAACAAAATACACAATCCTTTCATACACACACAGCACATACTTTAAAACTGACCACTTACTTGACAAAAAGCAATGCTCAGCAAATTTCAAAAAACCTGAAATTATAGCAACCATACCCTCAGAATACAGGACAATAAAAATAGAAATCAACATGAGATCTATCAAAACAGTACAATTACATGGAAATTAAACAACCCGCTCCTGAATGACTTAGGTAAACAATGAAATTAAGGCAGAAATTTAAAAGAATTATGTGAAACTAATGAAAACAAAGAAACAGCATACCAGAATCTTTGGAACACAAATAAGGCAGTGTTAAGGAAAAAATTTATAGTGCTAAATTCCTATACCAAGAAGTTAGAATGACTTCAAATTAACAACCTAACTTCACACTTAGAGGAACTAGAAAAAAAAAAAAAAAAAAAAAAAAAAAAACAAGAGCAAACCAACCTCAAAGATAGCAGAAGAAAAGAAATAACCAAAATCAGAGCTGAGCTGAATAAAATGGAGACCAAAAATCCATATAAAAGATCAATGAAACCAATAGTTGGTTATTTGAAAAAATAAATAAGACTGACAGACCACTAGCTATATTAATATAGAAAAAAAAAAAGATCCAGGTAAACACAATTTGAAATATCAAAGGTAACATATCCACCAACTCCAAAGAAACACAAAAAAGCCCTCAGATACTGTATTTGTCCATTCTCAATCTGCTATAAAGAACTGCCTGAGGCTGGGTAATTTATATATTAAAAAAAAGATATTTTATTGACTCACAGTTCTGCAGGGCTGGGGAGGCCTCGAGAAACTTAAAATCATGGAGGAAGGGTAAGCAAACACATCCTTCTTCACGTGGCAGCAAGAAGGAAAAGTGCTGAACAAAGTGGAAAAAAACCTCATATAAAACCATCAGATCTTGTGAGAACTCACTATCAAGAGAACAACATGGGGGTGACCAACCCCATGATTCAATTACCTCCCACCAGTCCCTCCCACGGTGCATGGGGATTATGGAAACTACAATTCAAGATGAGATTTGGGTGGGGACACAGTCGAACTGTATCATTCCTCCATGGCACCTCCCAAATCTCAGGTCCTCACATTTCAAAACCAATTATACCTTTCCAACAGTCCTCCAAAGTCTTAGCTCATTCTAGCATTAACTCAAAAGTTCAAGTCCAAAGCCTCATCTGAGATAAAGTAAGTCCCTTCTTCCTATATGCCTGTAAAATCAAAAGCAAATTAGTTACTTTTTAGATACAATGGGGGTACAGGGATTGGGTAAATACACCCATTCTAAGTGGGAGAAATTGGCCAAAATAAAGGGGATACTAGTTCCATGCACGTCTGAAATCCAATAGGAAAGTTATTAAATCTTAAAGTTTCAAAATGATCTCCTTTGATTCCATGTCTCACATCCAGGTCACACTGATGCACAAGGTGGGCGCCCATGGCCTTGGGCAGCTCCACCCCTGTGACTTTGCAGGGTACAGCTCCCCTCCTGACAGCTTCCATGGGCTTGTGTTGAGTCTCTGGCTTTCCAGGTGCACAGTGTAAGTTGTTGGTGGATCTACCATTCTGGGGTCTGCAGGACAGTGGCCCTCTTCTCACCACTCCACTAGGCAGTGCCCCAGTGGGGACTCTGTGTGGGGGCTCTGACCCCACATTTCCCTTGCATGCTGCCCTAGCCGAGGTTCTCCATGAGGGCTCCACCCATGAATCAAAATTCTGCCTGGACATCCAGGTGTTTTCATCTGAAATCTAGGTGGAGGTCCCCAAACCTCAGTTCTTGACTTCTGTGTTCCCACAGGCTCAATGCCATGTGGAGCTGCCAAGACTTTGGGCTTGCAACCTCTGAAGCAATGGCCTGAACTGTACCTTGGCCCCTTTTAGCCACAACTGGAGCTGAAACAGCTGGGATGCAAGGCACGCTGTCTGAGGCTGCATAGAGCAGGGGAGCCCTGATCCCAGCCCAGGAAACAATTTTTCTCTCCTAGGCCTCTGGGCCTGTGATGAAATGGGCTTCCCTGAAAATCTCTGACATGCCCTGGAGACATTTTCCCCATTGTCTTGGTGATTAACATTCGGCTCCTCATTACTTATGCAAATTTCTGCAGCAGCAGCTTGAATTTATCCCCAGAATTTTTTCTTTCTTTTTTATTGGATCATCAGGCTGCAAGTTTTCCAAACTTTTATGGTCTGCTTCTTCTTGAATGCTTTGCCAGTTAGAAATTTCTTCTGCCAGATACCCCCAATCATCTCTCCCAAGTTCAAGATTCCACAGATCTCTGGGGCAGGGAAAAAAATGCCACCAGTCTCTTTGCATAGTAAGAGTGACCTTTACTCCGCTTCTCATCAAATTCCTCATCTCCATCTGAGACCATCTCATCCTGGACTTTATCGTCCATATCACTATCAGCATTTTGGTCAAAGTCATTCAACAAGTCTCTAGGAAAGTTCCAAACTTTCCCACATCTTCTTTTCTTCTGAGCCCTCCACACTGTTGCAACTTCTGCCTGTTACCCATTTCTAAAGTTGCTTCCACATTTTTAGGTATCTTTACAGCAGTGCCTCACTACCTCAGTATCAATTTACTGTATTAGTCTATTCTCATGCTGCTACGAAGAACTGTCCAAGACTGGGTACTTTATAAAGAAAAGAGATTTAATTGACTCACAGTTCCACAGGGCTTGGGAAGCCTCAGGAAACTTACAATCATGGTGGAAGTGGAAGCAAACACATCCTTCTTCACACAGTGGCAGGAAGGAGAAGTGCTGAGCAAAGAGGGAAAAGCTCCTTATAAAACCATCAGATCTCATGAGAACAAACTGTCACAAGAACAACATGGGGATAACTGCCCCCATGATTCAATTACTTCCCACTGGGTCACTCCTACAACATGTGGGGATTATGGGAACTACAATTCAAGATGAGATTTGGGTGGGGACACAGCCAAACCATATCAGAGACTATTATGCCCACCTCTATGAATACAAACTTGAATAATTAGAAGACTGGATAAAATCCTGGAAACATACAACTTTCCAAGATTGACCCAGGAAGAAATTGAAATCCTGAAAAGACCAATAATTAGTTCCAAAATTGAATTAGTAAAAAACAAAACAAAATGAACAAAACAAACAAAACACCTACCAACCAGAAAAAGCCCTGGATCATACTGATTCACAGCTAAATTCTACCAGACATAGAAGAGCTAGTACCAATCCTACTGAAATTATTTCAAAAAATCGAGGAGGGACTACTCTCAAATTCATTCTTTTAGGCCAGCATCATTCTGATACCAAAACTTGGTAAGGATACAAGAAAAAAAGAAAACTTCAGACCAATATCCCTGATGAACACAGTTGCAAAAATCCTAAACAAAGTACTAGTAATTTGAATCCAGCATCACATCAAAAAACTAATCCACCATGATCATGTAAATTTTATTGCTGGGATGCAAGCTTAGTTCAACATTCACAAATCAATAAATGGGATTTGTCATATAAACAGAACTAAAACCAAAAACTATATGCCCATCTCAATAGATTCAGAAAAATCTTTTGAGAAAATGCAACATCCCTTCATCTTAAAACTCAACAAATTAGGCAGCAAAGGAACATAACTCAAAAAAATAAGAGCCACCTATGACAAACCCACAGACAACGTACTAAATGAGCAAAAGCTAGAAGAATTCACCTTGAGACTCAGAACAAGACAAGGATTCCCACTATCACTACTACTATCCAACATAGTACTGGAAATCTTAGCCAAAGCAATCAGGCAAGTGAAAGAATTAAAAGGTATCCAAATAGGAAGATAGGGGCTGGGCGCAGTGGCTCATGCCTATAATCCTAGCCCTTTGGGAGTCCAAGGCAGGCAGATGGCTTGAGCTTCGGAGTTCAAGACCAGCCTGGACCACATGGTGAATCCCTGTCTCTATCTATCTATCTATCTATCTATCTATCTATCTATCTATCTATCTATCTAATATGTACGTTCACACACACACACACACACACACACACACACACACACACAGGAAGAGAGGAATCATGTAATCTAGAATAGGAACCATGGAAATAAATGAAATAGATATGTCATCTGCAAAGATGACATGATTCCATACCTAGAAAATCAGAGAAAGAACTGTTGCACATCAATGAAGTTTCCAGAAAGCCAAAGCATGTCTTATGAAAACTGAATGATTTTATTTTCAACAATTCTATATTTAAAAAACAATAAAACAGCTTTTCAAAAATATATCATATAGTGTGTTGCCTTTTTAGAGTTTGATCATAACTATGCTTTTCCTTATTATTATTGTTATTGATATAAATTATTGTACAGTCCTAAATATAGTGGTTGTCATCCATGAGGTTCTGTTTTCCCCCTAGATTAAAAGTCTTTGGATTAGGCAGTGGCTCATGCCTGTAATCCCAGCACTTTGAGAGGCCAATGCGAGAGTATTGCTTGAGGCCAGGAGCTTCAGACCAGCCTGGGTTAAAAAGTGAGATCTCATCTCTACAAAATATTTTAGAAAATTAGCCAGGTACAGTGGCATGCACCAGGCCAGGAGCTTCAGACCAGCCTGGGTTAAAAAGTGAGATCTCATCTCTACAAAATATTTTAGAAAATTAGCCAGGTACAGTGGCATGCACCTGTAGTTCTAGCTACTTCAGAGGCTGAGGCTGGAGGATTGCTTACACCTAGGAGTTTGAGGTTGCAGCGAGCTATGGAGTGCCACTGCACTCCAGCCTGGGTGACAGAGCAAGACCCCATCTCTAAAAAATTGTTTTGAAAAAAGTCATTGGACTTCTTCTATCTCTTTTGATGTTTACTTGTAATCTGCTAGTTTCTGTCAAGTACATTTTAATTCATTTCAACTGAAGCCAAAACAAACAGACAGTTAATAATTACCCTATATATCCTAGGTGCTGGGTTAAAGGCTGAGATTGCTAGGAAAAATAAGAAATCCTATGTTTCAATATCCTCTGTAACCCTCGGCAAATTATGAGACGAGATATATTATATTGTAACTTAAAATCTCCTTTATGATGTTAAATTTAAAAAGCCAGACACAGAAAGACAAATACCCAAATACTACATGGTTTCACTCATATGTGGAATGAAACAAACAAATGAAAAACAGAAACGAGACCACAGAAGCAGCAAGTAGTGAGAAGGAAAGGAAGTGGATGATGGGGAGAGGTTGGTCAATGAGTCCAAAGTTACAATTAGAGAGGAGGAATAAGTTGTGGGGTCCGTTGTATAGTAGGGTGAGTATGGTTAACGGTAAGGCATTGTATATTACAGAATAGCCCGAGGGGAGGCCTTTGAATGTTCTCACCACAAAGAAATGATACGTGCATGATGTGATGAATATGCTAAGTACCTTGATTTGATCATTATACAACATATATATGTATTAGTATATTAAATTGTGCTTTATAAATATGTAAAATTGTAATGTGCCACTAAAAATTTTAAAAATTCCTCATTTGGGGTGAATTTCTGTTTATCTTGCGAGCAAATTTATAGGCTCCACTATAGATCTTTTTTCATATGTAGATATTTTTTCTGTTATCTCTAGCTTCAAAATGTGACTTTTAGGTTAAGTCAACTGTTACTATTTTACCTGCCCCTAAATGCATTTTTTTTTTCTTGTGTGTGTGGGACTTAATGGTATGGCTCTTTCTACCTGAGTTCTTGTGGAGCAAGGTATAGACAGTGAGCCCCAGTCCTTCCTCCTCTTGTGATACTAGGAAATGATGGCATCATTAGTGAGTCTCTAGAAACATCCTGACAACTACCATGCTGGGAAGGAGGTGGCTAGGATAATGAGTAATAAAAACAATGATGACAGTAATAACAGCAGCACGTTATGTATCATGATTTTATGTTAGACTCAGAGATATTTTATTCCTTTTACCTGTTATTCTTTTCCCATCATCTGGCAGCATGGAGAGCTCCTGCATGCTGTACTCTATCAGACAGGGGAAGATAAATCTAAAACTAAGTCAATTAAGTGATTTCAATGGGATTCTCTAGGAGGAGATAACTTTCTGAAAACTCTTTTCCATGCAATCTGTGACAGCTATAGTAGAACAGAAACGGCCTGTGCCATATGTAGGCAGAGAGGGCTTCAAACAGCCCACTCCCCATCATGAGTTTCTTGGTTTCTGCAAAAAGGGGAAGATGTACAAAATTGTCCCATGTTCTCTGGATTCTTTGCCTTCCCATACTATCCCAGATCCATGCACAACAACAGAAACAAAGAGTATGGAAGAGAAAGTGGGTGATGGCATGTTTTTTTAGGATGTCATTGTTGTGAGGGAGAAGGAACAAGGGAGCCCCGTGGCAGAGGTTGTGGACAGGAGAGCACCTGTGTGGAACAACTGGTAGTACATAGATGGTTCTCAGAGGACTGGTCCTACAAGAGGGAGCCAACAAGTCAGTGTGTATGGAGGTGGAGGTGGGGTGGGTAGAAGGACAACAGAACAGTAACAAATTGCTTGTGCTTAGAGAGTAGACCACAAGATAGTCAACTTGGAAAATCCACAGTAGAGGCAGAGGCTGATACTCCAGACTAGGTGGGCAAAATGACATCTCCATGAAGGCCGTGAGGACTTAAGAATGGCACTGAGACTAGAAACACCCCTCTCTCACAATGTCATAATACTCAGTAAGTACTCTTCTAATTCACCAGTATGGAAATGAGTACTGTGGGCAAGAAGAGATTGCAGGTAAAGCAAGAATGGTGGTACGATGGAGCTGAAATTCACACTTGACCACATTTAAGTTCAATAATGACAAAGTGAGATTGAATGGGTGGGCAACGTGGAGTTGTTGGTGCTGTTGCTTTTGACCTGCCAATATTGGAATCCAGTCCTGGGTGCTGGGTTGCACTGATACAAGAAAATAAAGAAGTTCTGAATTTGCATGCTTGTGTCCACAGGGACCTGTGGAACCTCCTGATCTTATGTTAACAGGGATGGCTGGGCCTTTGTTCTTATTTTCCTCACACCCACATGTCCATAGTGTGGAGATTGCAGGCAGTTTTATGCCTGTGGACATCAACATTGAGGACAGTTGCCAAAACCAATCCTGTGGCATTTTTAGGCATCATCAATGGTATTCATTTTTAACAAAATTACATTGAGCGAAACTGTTTAATTGTGTAATTCATTACAGTGTGACAGTTAATGATCCATGAGCACTGTACAGATGGTGCCTCACCTGCTGAACAAGTGTGGATTATGATACATTTTCAAGAGGAATCAGGCCCAGTTATACTCTTCCACACATTAACAATTTTTCTTCTAAAATGACTATGGGTTCTTGCCAAATTTCCAGTAGTCTGATGTTGTTGACAGATTTGTTGATTTCAGTATTATCTTATCCTCTTACCTATTCTTTACATTTATTAAGCAGAGTGTTTTAATTTTCTCTTTTACTTTTGGTCTGCATCAACCACACTGTATCATGTTTGGTCTTACAGAATAAAATACAAGAAATATGATGTCAATGGAGATGAGTTTTTCTTTCTTTGATTTTCTCTTTCTTTCTGTTCCTTTCTATTCTATTCTTTTTTTTTTGGACAGAGTCTCGCTGTGTCACCCAGGCTGGAGTGCAGTGGTGCGACCTCAGCTCACTGCAACCTCTGCCTCCTAGGTTCAAGCAATTCTCCTGTCTCAGCCTCCCTAGTAGCTGGGATTACAGGTGGGTGCCATCAAGCCAGGCTAATTTTTGTATTTTTAGTAGAAACGGGGTTTCACCATATTGCTCAGGCTGTTCTGGAACTCCTGACCTCATGTGATCCACCTGCCTTGGCCTCCCAAAGTGCTGTGATTACAGGAGTGAGCCAATGCGCCTAGCCCTTTTATTTCTTTAATAGAGTAGATTAGAAATTCATTCAATGCACATGTAGTTTTTAAAATATTGCCTATAAATTATTTTAATAATGGCTTTATTACGATACAATTCTCATGCCATAAAAAAGTACACAATTCAGAGGCTTGTGTTCTCTCTACTCTCTGATGACAATTGTTCAATGAATTTATGTCTTTCGGGATAAAGATAAAAATCTATAACATGTCCTACAAAGCCCTTAACGATATTGCTCTTGTCTTTCTCTATGACTTTACTGTCTTCCCCTGCTAAGCAGAGTGCTTGACATATAATAGATGTACAATAAATATGCTGAATGAATGAAGAAATAAATGTCTTCTGCAAGACTTATTTTCAAAGCTGGAGCATACTTATATAATGGGAGAGAAAAATAAGCCACCCTGGAAAGATTTGCTATGGAAAAGAGGACATTATTTTTCTACATTATTTTTAAATCATCCTCCTGCCACTTGGAGAACTGCTGATCACGAGGGCAGCACAGTGACCTTGTCAGACTCCTGCCTAATTCTCGAACTTCTCTTTGAAGCAAGTAAATGAAATCTGTTTCAAAAACTGCTGTTTCTTTTTCTTCTGATACTTGAAAATGTGAATTCACCTTTCTGAATAGATTTCGATTTGGGGTAAGATACAAAATGGGCCTTAGAAAAAAGTAAGAAAAAGAAAAATGAGGTTCTGGACAAGGCAGGACTAAAATTATTCTGTAAGTAAATGTAAAGGTACTATCTAGTTTGGGTATGAAAAATATTTTGGTGTTAATTTATTTTTTAATTGAGTGAGGCTTGGGAACTGGTATTCGGTGCCTTTGAAGTATATGGCGATTGTGGAGATGAAGAAATTAGCTTTGCTGAGAGCGAAGGAGTAAAAAGGAGACAGGCTACAGAGCACAGAGGAAGGGGACAAAGTGACTTTGAAATATGGATGAATGATGAGTTTGGAGACAGCGATGGCTGATGTCCTATCATGATATCGAATTGAATTTTCTTTTGTGACTTCTTCCTTCCTCCCACCACCTTCTCAGATTGAGTCTTTAGTAAGGCTCTTTTAACCATTACAAACTAGAGCAAGCCCTGTCTTAACTCTGCCATGAATAAAGACAGGAGGGACATGATCATAGTTTGAAGCAGAGCAGGACAAGAGAGAGTAGGAGGAATTTGTGTGATAGACTGAGAAATTACCGAGGAAAATCCTGGAGCAGGAATTGAAGATTGACTGGGGATGATCAGGTTATTTATGTGATTATCCACTACTCCCAAACACCCAAATCCAAAGGAAAATCACAGAAAAGAATGTTTCTGAAAATAAATGTAGAATGGGTTTTGACATTGTTTTATTTGGAAATTAAAGCTAAAATAGAGCCCAAATCTCCTGACTTACATTACAGTAGTTTGCCTGAGGTTGCAGAAGGGTCTAAAAAGGAAGACTTACACAACACTTTTTGACAACACACTGAAGACACAGATCAAAGCACTGTGGTTCAAGGTTATAATACCAAATATACACAACAGAGACAGGTGCTACTCATCCTTACACTTCTCCTGCCTTTTTTTTTTTTTTTTTTTTTTTTTTAATGTAGACATGTATCACAATTTCCTGCCACGAGAGAGGTAGCCCTCTTGACACTTTCCTCTGTGGCTCCATTAGCTGCTTCCGTCTCACCACTAAGGATGTGGAGGAGGCCATGGAAACCCTCATCCTGCAGCCCACAGGTCCCTTCCCAGGCCTGGCTCACTGTAAAGTATGGGGGCACCATGATTACAAATGGGTTGTGCTTCTAAGGCCAGGTAGCTTTGGTGCCTTCTAGAACTCTGTGTGCTCTCACATAGAGGTGATGAGATGTCTGCCGCTTTTCAGAGAACTTGATTGCAATGGCTGGGTGGGAGGGGTATGGACAGAGATGGACAAAGGGACTTTGAAATATGGATGAATGGTATTAACAGAGACAGGTTCGCCCTGGAGGAAAGAATGGACAGAAGTGGGTTCACCCAAGGACCAAGATGGGCTGGCCCCGGGAGAGTGCGGACAAATAAGAGAAGGGCTCCACATGGCGTTTTAGGCCCACAAGCTCTCACAACCTGCCAGGGCCTGGGGCCAGGGACCACTGGGGCTCATGTCCAAACGTGCAGCTGCTCCTGGGGGCTCTTGACCATTGACAACCCCTAAGCCACCTCTCCATGATGCCTGGCCTAACCCCCATCCTTCCCTTTTTTCTTTTCTACCACCACCACGCATTTGCAGTGGAGTTTCCTACATTTGGGGAAATGGCAGGGTTCAGCACAATCGGAGGGTTAATCCTTGGTTCTGGGAAAACCAAGGTGTCTCCCCTGCCAGGCAAATATTGCTCACTCTTGAGTGTCATGGTACATGCTGCAGCCAGCCAGCTGACCTAAAGCCACTCTGGTGTCTGTGTTCTCTTGGGGGTCTTAGGATTCTCACAGGAACTCACTGTAGCCAAAGTTCTAGCACAACATTTCAGAAGCAGCTGTTTTCTGGCCTGGCAGATATGATCTGTGCTGTGTTTTTGTCTAACCATTTTAAGCTCATGGAATGTTTCAGGATGGCCCACTGTGGTGATGACTGATGGCCAGTCACTTTTGTAATGGCAACTGGGTGCCCTGTGCACTGGCTTAGCCCCATTAACATTTCTCAACCCTCTGTTGGATAGATTACTGACTCTTTTCATAAGCTTTCTGACCTTGTCTTAAGCTTTACAATCCACGGTGATGAATTTATAGAGTGATTGTGACTATGTATGAGGAGTGTAACAGAGATAAATGGGCATTTGATGTTGACAAAGCGGAGAAAAAAATATTGTTCTCCACACCTTTTGTTAGCAAACACATGATTCACTATAATTCTTTTTTAGTGATTTATCTATGAATCTTCTCTTCTCACTTAATAAAATGTCACCCATTGCTCTTCCAAGGCTGACACCATGGTTTTGTAATATATTATTAAAGCCATGTCACGCTCAAGAGGCAGTGAGCTTGGCTTCACAGCAGTGTTATTTTACCTTCTGTTTCTAAAAATGCTCAAACGGTTCCAAGGACATATTAGCTGCTTCTGTATTGTTTCAAACAACTTCCTTTGTAAGCAACCAGACCTACCTAATGCTTTGGAAGTGCGTATTTTTCTTTCATAAAGTTCTCATATATTTTCTATCAAGTTTGGGGAAAACTATAAAAAATGAATCACAGGAGTTGAGAAAATAGTGAACTGTTTTTCTTAAAATTATATCAGAAGAATCATTTTATACAATGGTCTGGACCTAAAAGGTTGAATATTATTACTATTATCCTGCAACTCTTGCTGGCAAGCTTGAAAAAGCCATATTCTCTTTTTTAGGGTCTAAAATTAAAGGTATGTTATTTTAATCTCATTTTATCTATTTATTTTTACTTATTTATTGACTTACGTATTTTGAGACAGTGTCTCCTGTTTCTCAGGCTGGAGTGCAGTGGCTCAATCAGGGCCCACTGCAGCCTCGACCTTCCACGCTCAATTGATTCTCCCACATTAGCTTCCTGAGTAGCTGAGACTATGGGCATGTGCCCCTATCCCCAGCTCATTTTGTATTTCTTGTGGAGAGTTTCACCATGTTGCCCAGGCCGATCTCAAACTCCTGGGTTCAAGCCATCAGACCACCTCAGCCTCCCGAAGGAATCAACACTTTTTGGAAGATCTTTGGGGGTTTCTTACACGCAGCTAAGTTGGACACACTGAACAAGGTTTTGAGAGATGCTTAGAGTTTAGGCTCATGGAGATACAGAGAAATAGCCATCCAGGGAAGCTGGCAGCAACACTGAGTTAGATTTCACAAGAGATTTGGTCAACTTGGCCCATGTTGTGTGAGCATGATTAGTAAATAGGAAACAAGGCTAAAAAGAGAGTTTAAAGCCAGATGAGGTTAATATAAAGTCCCTATTAACAATTTTGATTTTTTGTTTTATAAGCAGATAATATATTCTACATTTTTACATTGGCTAGATGACATAATTAGAACAGCTCCTCAGGAAGATAGATCTGGCAGTAACGAGTTGGATGGAACAGAGAGAAAATAGGCTGGAAGTAGGGCCATCAGCTGGGAGACTGCAAAAGTTCATGCAGGTGGTAATGAGGACCTGACCTCAGAAAATAAGGGTTTCATTAGAAAGAAGGAGGCAGGAACATAAGACCTTCTGGTAAACTGGATTGAATAATTCTAGGTAAATTCAAAAATGCTATGCAGGAAATAATGAATAAATTTAAATAGTTCTGTCATGCAATGTAAACATGTCATTCGCTCAAAGCCTGTTATCCTAATATTACATGACAGTGTCCTCTGGGTTATTTTCCATTACAAGAAGTTACAGTAGCTGATAAGCCTGTGACCAATTTAAAATATAATTGTTGTTCTGTCTTCCTGCGACACAGTTTGAGTTTCAATCCTTTAAGTAAACAATATAAAGAATTAGAGTCAAGTTCAATATTAGGAGTCTGATTCCTAGAAACAGAAAAAGGGCTTGAGAAGGGTTGCTAGCTATAAAGCAAATTTGATCTTCAAATTGTCATTTTCCATCTATGGTAGCATGCTGTTATTGTGAGTGAAGACCTTGTCCCAGGTCCTAGAACGAGTGAGGTTTTCAGATACTGATACAAGTGGAGGATATAAATTAAACAATGAAGACATGTTGGGGACCACTGGGTTAATAGATCACTAGAAATTCATTTGGAGAAGAAATTTCATAAATATTAGACTGTTAGCACTGGAAGAGGTTTTAAAGATCACCTGGTTAAGTGTATGAGTTTTAGAGTCGGATCAAAGTGGGTTTCAATTCCTAGCTCCTCCTTGTACTAGATATGTCGCCTTTATTTCACTAGTAGTCATTTGTGGGAGAAGTTTCTCCATGTTACAGATGGAGACACCCCCATCTCACAGAATCGTGGCGATAATTAAATAAATTCATGATTGCAAAGTGCTTAGCCCGGTACGTAGCAAACACTCAGCATAAAGCAGCTGTTATTAGAAGTAAGATGAATGCTATGATTCAGGTCTCCTGAAAATGGACTGAGTCCCCCTCCACAGAGCCATGCCCTCTCCATTTATATTCCCACTTTAAAGTATTAAAATATTAAAAGTAATGGCAAAAACTGCAATTACATTTGCACCAACCTAATACCTATTCCAGAAAACTTCCATCAATTTTGACATTTATGTTGACATCAGTCTCTATATCAAATTGTTTCCATCATTACTAAAACAGGCTATTAAAGTCAATGCTACACAATCAATCATTTAAACAAATATATTGAGTACCTACTCAATGAAAGGAATATGCTTTATATGATAAATGACATGCCATCATAAAAACTTAATTATTACCTATTTCTCCACAAAATATTAATCATCATTGTTATTTTTAACCAGAACGAAGAGGCACTGTTCCGTAATGAAGTGCTCTGGGATTTGAGGTGTGGGTAGAAGTTAGCCCCTCGGGCGAGGACATTATTTGCTGCTATCAGGTTTCAGCTGTGGTTTGGATGGAGTCATTCCGGTTATTTAGAATAGGTCTTCAGAAACATGCATTTTTATTTAAATATCTGTAATTAGTATCTGATTATACACAATTATCACTAATAAGTGATAGAAACAATACAGTGTCAAAGCAAAATAAGAACTACATGGGAAGAGGAGGAGAAGAATGTTATATCAGCAGAATGGCTAGTTGGGGCGGGACTTTGGAGATCATTGCCTTTCATCCTTAGACAATGTGAGGGAGTGAGTGCTCTTATTTTTATTCACATTTCTTCAAGGAGAAAGCTAATACTCAGATGGAAACTTGCCAGTCTCACAGATAATAAGTGGTAGGTTCGGATTTGAATTCAGATTCATTTGACTCTCAAACATCTATTTTTTGTGTATTTTATAAACCCTATTATTACAAGATAAAACACAGAGAAAATGATAAAGAATTCATTGCTGCTTAAAATTTTATAAGGTGAACACTTTTGCAACCACCACTCAGGTTAAGAAATAGAAGTTTGCCCTATGCTCTAGAAGACCTCCATCTTCAAAAGTAAACACTATAAGCACTATCCTGGCACTGATAGTAATCACTCTTTGTGTTTCCCTCCTTCCTTCCCTCCCTCCCTCCCTCCCTCCCTCCTTCCCTTCCTCCCTTCCTTCTTTCTTTCCTTCCTTCCTTCCTTCCTTCCTTCCTTCCTTCCTTCCTTCCTTCNCCTCCTTTCTTTCCTTCCTTCCTTCCTTCCTTCCTTCCTTCCTTCCTTCCTTCCTTCCTTCCTTCCTTCCTCCATTTTTTTTTTTTTGTTCTGAGACAGAGTCTCTCTCTGTCACCCAGGCTGGAGTACAGTCACACCATTCAATCTCAGCTCACTGCAACCTCTGCCTCCCCAGTTCAAGCGGTTCTCGTGCCTCAACCTGTATGACTTAATTAGCCAAACGAGCATCCCTAAATAATTGTTCAGTTTTTTCTTCTTCTTCTTTTTTTTTTTTTTAAATTTTAAGCTCCATGTCTTTAAGGTCTCATTTAATATACCAAATCCCTTTTCCTTTATTTAGAGTTTACCTGCTGATCCACCTAGACTATTTATCTGTATGTTTCCATCAGTCTGAATTTTCTTTTTGCATACTCATGGTGCCTTCAGACCACTGCTCTGACCTTTCTTTTCTATCAATTGTCCACTGAATCCAAAGGCTTGATCGGACTCAGATTGGATCCCTTGGGCAAGGCATTAGGGGAGTGTATTTTTTCATCAGGCTGCATGTAGTATCTGGGTATTACTCTTATTTCCATGTCTATTGATGTTCAATGCCTAAGTTATTAATTCACTGGAGGTTCCACATGGTGATACTTTATCATTCTTTTTCACTTATTCCCCAAAATAATTTTAAAACGAGACACCTGCTTTGTATGTGGTTACTCAGTATTATAGTTTATATAGAAAAGGAACAATGAATGCTTGAATTTTTCTTTCATTTATCTGGTTTTAAAATATACTTCATGTTTCAATCAGTTGTAATTCTTGTTCCCATTGAAGCTCAAATTGCTTATTCTGCAATCTTGTTGTATCTGGTTTGACAAGATGTTCCACACTCTTCCTGTGTGTTTCTCAATATCTGGAATCTGTAATTTCTCAAAGAAGTTCTGTTTCTTTTAGTGGGACATGGTATTTCAAGACTGCAGCTTGGATCTAGAGATGTGAATTACTACTGGATAGATTATTGTTTCTAAGTGTTTTTAGTGTACAGAAATTGGACATAGTTAAAATAACCTGTGATTCAATAATGATACATCTAAATCAAAGGCACAGGGCTGGTGCTTAATTTCTTCTCTTTTACATTTGTATTCCTTATTTTTCACACTGAAAATCTTAATTTTTCAGGTCTTAAGAGAGGACACAATTATAATGTGCTATGACTGCTTACTCACATTATATGCATACAAGTTTCAAAACAATGCTATTATTACGTTATCACTAATTATGACTACTCAAAATAGATTTATATATTTTTATATGCTATTTCATTATCCTCCAACCACATTTAATGGTTATACTATATCTACATCATAATATCATAGTTTCACTGTAATCTATAATCCTTCAGTTTTAACCTCACTCTGTATTGATTATATATAAGTAATTATGTAGACCACCAGTCCTTATGTTGGTGTTTTCCTTATAAATTTAGTTGCCTAAAACTTGTTTTATAGTAGATTTCTTAGAAACTGTTCATGGGGAAAAATACTTTTGAATTACTACAAGTTGTATGTGCCACTTATAAATAAAGGGCAATGTCTTATGGATATAAAATAAGTGGTTCATGTTTTCCTTTCTTGAGTATCTGAATTATCTTACCTCACTTTCCTCTGGAATAACATATTGTTGTAAAAAAGAAAAGGCTGATGAAGATATAATTATTTGTCACTTATAAATCACTGCTCTTTTTGTCTGGATTCCAAAAGAATTTTTAAATTTTATCTTTAATTTCAGACAGCTTTTCTAATTTTTTCCCAGAGCCTTTTATTATTTGTAGGTTGGATCTTCTTTACCTATCTTCAGTATTTGCCACTCTTTCTAGACTCCTTTTTAAAAAAATTTCCTTTGTCTTTATCTTCTCCTCTTAGTATATTTTCTGATGTATTTATTTTAATTTTTGTGTTCCTCCTAGTCCTTACTTCTAAAATATATTTGTTTTTCTAATTTTAGTCTTTCTGATACGCATTATTTCTAATTCTGATGTATATCGTTCTTCCATGTCATGTATCATTTTATTAACTATTTTAATCTAATTTATAATTATGCATTACAGTTTTGATTAGCTTTTGAGTAACTTTTCTTGGTTTGTTTTTATTGTTTATAAGGAGAATATTCTGCTCTTAGTTATCTTTTTCTAAGCAACTGTTTTTGGAGTTTTATCTAAATGTTTTTACTTAACTTTTTAATGTGAACTTAGTTTTTCTTAACTTTTTTTAGTGGGATGCTGAAGTTCAGATAAGTTTTATAATTTCACTGATGTTCTTCTTTTGTTGTTTTAAGATAGTGTTTAAAAATGTGCAATTTTTTCTTCTGATGTTTCTAGACCCTGCAAACTTTACTTCTGACATTTCTTTTTATTAACTTCTGTTTTGCTTGTTCTGTTTGAATCTGAATTCACTTCCTGCAGTTTCTCTTCACTATGGATTCCTGTCCTGGGAAACCCTGCAACCATATTTTCAAGAATATACTTGGTCTCTGCCCCTTAAGACTTTACTCTAGGACTCTTTCATTTACCTGTCCTTGGAAAAGGAAATCTCTCTTTTTTTTTTTTTTTTTGGCTGCTGTTTTCAGATTGGTCTGCTTTTGCTTCCTACGATATTTATTGGTCATTCAAGGGTTCTCCTTTTCCATGGTCTATCTGGGATCCTGCTACTTCTCTGTTTTCCTTCATTGAGATCCTGCTAACATGCGGGGCTTTGATGGTTTATCCCTAACCACTTGCATTTTGGGGTTTCAGTGGATATCTTCCCATTTAGTTTCAATGAAAATGTTGGTCCTGGGTGTGTGACTTTGCTATATAGTCCCTCTTTCATTTTATATGTAGGGTTTTAGAAAGAGCCAGTGTCTACATTTTTACTGCTGCCTCCATATTCTTAGAATTCAATTTTCTAAAACTTGGGCTTTTACAATCAAAATGTTACCTTCTCATATAAATGAAATAAAAATCGCAACTCAGATATTTATTGTATGTCTAACTGAATTGGAATGTGAAAAATAAATTTAGGAAATGACATAATGAAGTAAATTCTAATCACCTTGATGCCTCCGACGATCCACACCCATTTTTACTAGCTAAGGAAAGAACTTCTTCAGTGGGCAAGGTGGTACAGTGGAAAGTGTGTGGATTTTGAAACCAGAGAGACTGAAGTTTAATTCTTTTTATTATTATTATTATTATTATTATTTTGAGATGGATTCTCACTCGGTCACCTATGCTGGAGTACTGTGGTGCAATTTTGGCTCACTGCAACCTCTGCCTCCTGGTTCAAGTGATTCCCCTGTTTCAGCCTCCCAAGTAGCTGGGATTACAGGCACACACCGCCATGTCTGGTTAATTTATTTTATTTTACTTTTAGTAGAGACAAGGTTTCACCATGTTGGCCAGGCTGGTCTTGAACTCCTGACTTCAAGTGATCCACCCACCTTGGCCTCCCCAAATGCTGGGATTACAGGCATGAGCCACTGCGCTCGGCCCGAAATTTAATTCTTAATCTGTTATTTAATACCTGTAAAATTACAGGTGAGATATTTAAGCTTTAAATGGATTTTCTTGTGAAATGCACACACCTATATCTCTGTATATGGCACATTTTGAATAAATTTTTGTTTCTTTCCCCAAACCCTTTACTCTCCAATGCTATGTAAAGATTGAAGGTTTAGCAAATTGAACATTTCATTTTTAAAGAATTATTTGCTTTACTTTTTGTTTTTTAGCTGGGGTTATTTTTCCTTTTTTTCCCTGGTATCAGTTTTGATTTGTTCCTACTTTCTCAATTTAGGAAAATACGAGAAAGGAAGAAAAGCAATGCAAAATTTGAAAAGCTATTGTATAAATTTAAGCGCACTTCACAGAACTGTCTCTTCCTACAGACCAGGGCAAACCCGGAAAATAGATTTTCTTTTTTTGTTTTCTCCTTATGCAGATTGTCATATAATGAATTACAAACAGAACTCAACTTCTGTAAGCTGCCAGAACTGGGGGCTGGAGATGCTCAGAAGATAGGCGGCCATGATTAAAAAGATTTGCCAAACACTAACTTTGAACATGCTGTGGTTTGATTTTTTCAAATGCAACTATGAGCAGAAAATAGCATTTTCTCACTCGGTGAAGTCACGCCTCTCTTTGTCAATGGAATAGTTGATAAATCAGTGAAAACAAAATTCAATGTAAATTGAGCTTTCCATCTGGCCACCGTGACACTCTCTAATTCAAGCCAAACAACTTGTCTTTAAGGAAGTCTTTCTCTGAAGGTACACTAGATTAACAACACTTTACAGAGCTCTTCCATAGTTCAAGAGAGTATTTTAGGACATTCGAGAGAAAAAAAAAAAATCTAGTTAGGACAAAAGAAGAATCTAAAAAGGCAATATCTAGTAACCTTTACTCTGAGACATAAAGTGTGTTTGTGTTTAAAGAATATGAATAATTATCCTTCACCCACAATATGATTTTTGCAGCGTTTTTATTTTCCTTATATCCAGGCTCTTCTCCCCCCAGCTTTACTGAAGTAAAACTGACCGATAAAAACTGCTTATATTCAAGATGTACGATATGTTTCTTTGCTATACACATACATTGTGTAATGATTACCACAAACAAATTAATTAAAACATCCTTCACCACACAGCCACTATCTTGGGCGTGTGTGTGTTGTGAACACTTAAGACTTGCTCTCTTAGCAAATTTTAATTAAGAAATACAGTATTATTCGCTACGGTCACTATATTAGGTATGGCTTGTAGGTTTCCAGGGAGAGGACTAAAATGCAACCTTTGTGAAGTAATAAGGAAGTTCTCAGACAATAATTATTTCCTCGTACAGTTCTAGAGAAAAGATGGACCGATTTGCATAAGATGTTCTATTTTGAAACAGCAGAATGCAAAACCAGCACACGTTAGAGTCTATAAAATCAGATGTGAATGTAGAGTTGGGTTCCAAGGTATTTATTAGGGATGAATACTTCCAACAAAGGGAAAAAAAGGAATGGGAAGAGGAGGAATGTGAACTTTTATGCGAACCTGAAATTTCACATTTGTGTTATCAGAAATGTCCTGACCTTTTGCTTCACTCAGTTACCAAATATGGACTGCGACAGGAAAGTGTGACTTTGGGCAAGGTGGCTGTCTGCAGCTAAGGAAGATTCTGAAGGAGCCAAAGCTGCCGGCTGCTTTCTGACGGCCCTTCTATAGTGGGCAAGCAAGTCCTTCCTCAAAAGGGGATCTGTCTTTGCATTTCCATGTTTGCCACAAAAATATCAAGTAGTATCACCTGAAATTTGTGAATTGTAACTCCTGACCTGGACATTGTTGAGTAGACCCTAAATTATTATTCTTATAATAATTAGGGTTTTGTTAAGGAAAGGATGACCAGGACCCCAGGGGAAAACACACAAAGCAATTAAGGGGGATTCTGGGCTGAGGGACCAAGGTTATTACAGATAGGCAGGGGTTTTGTTTTTGGAAAAGGAGAACTGTTTCTGTTTACACTTATTGGCACAAAAAGTTTTTAAACACAATCAACTGTCCACTTTTCTTTATTCTTTATAACACTATTGTTTTCCTGGTTTTAATTTGTTTTATGTCTCATGTTCAAAATAAATGCATTTTAGCATCAACTTTTCCTAATATTGAAATATTTAGAAGCATTTTAATGATATAATTTTTATACTATAATAATCATATTTAGCATTAATACTAAGTAATCATATTTACTTTTCCTTTTCTATGCTAAACCTATTGTAATAGTACAAATCTTGCCAGGCATTGTGTGACAAAGTGCAGTGACACTATCGGTGTCATTGAACTACTCACAGCATAATAAATGAAAATACAGTTGACCCTTGAAAAATGCAGGGTTAGAAGCACTGATCCCTGCACAGTCAGAAATCTGCATATAACTTTTGACTACCCCAAAACTTAACAACTAATAGCCTACTGTTGGCCAGAAGCCTTACCAAGAATAAAAATAGTGGATTAACACATATTTTATAGTTACATGTATTCTTACAATAAAGTAAATGAGAAAACAATGTTTTTATGAAAATCATAAGGAAGAGAAAATATGTTTACTATTCAATACATAGAAGTGGATCATTGTAATGGTCTTCATCCTCGTGGTCTTCATGTTGAATAGACTAAGAAGGAGGAGGAAGAGGAGGTTTTGGTCTTTTTGTCTTAGACGTAGCAGAGGCAGATGAAAATATGCATATAAGTGGGTCCATAGAGTTCAAACCTATATTGTTCAAGGGTCAACCCTACATATTCCAGCTTGGGAAGCAATGGCTCTGTATGTTATGAATGAACTTAAGACCTTGGAGAACAATGATAGTGGCTCATGCCTGCATGTACAAGGACCTGGATCAGTGCCCTGCAGTGAATGAGTATCCAGGAGAGAGGACACGGCTTTAACATCAGTGTGGTTTGTCTGAGAATAGCAAAAACCGTAAAAGGTAACTCAGCCAACACTTCTTTTCCTGTTCTTAGAATTGGAAAGAGGGATGGATCCTTTTGGACTGAGCAAACCCCTGAGATTTTTGGGGCAATTAAAGTGTGTGTGCAAAGAGGTCATCAGGGAAGGAAACATAACTTTTGTTCCTAAGGGAGTTTGGTATTCAAACTATAAATTTGATAAATTAAAGAAGTGTATCCATATTTATACAATGAGACTGTGAAGTAGATCACAGCAGTTACATATTTAAGGGAGGATGAAAAGTATAGTTAAAGGGTGCTTCTTCATCTTCTTCAGAGAAGATACCATGTTTCAGTTTCCATTTTATTACTTTATATTGGCATACCTTTGGGTAAGTCCCTCTATCTTTTCAGAACTACAGTTTCTGTGCTAAAATAAAAGGAAACCAAAAATTTAAACACAAAAAACAGAAGCAGTTGAAGTAGAACTCATGAATTCTTTTTAATGTTTTAATGTCTATAGCTCTTTAAAAATTCTGCTAATAATATCCATATACGATTTTAGCCTGCTGTATGGTGAGAAAATCGACATTTTTTTAAATGTAAAAATTAGGAATAAACAAATAAATCTTCCCCAATTCTGCTTTCAATTTCCTGGAACACTGACATAAAATGTTTATAAAAAAGACCATCCTTTAAATCTGTTTTGTCAATTATTCTGCTGTTGTAGGAACAGAACTCTAACAACAGTTAAATAACGAAGTTGAAATTCAAAACAACAACGTAGGGCATCCAATAAAGCTCACAGGCATTCATCCTAGAAATCAAGCAGACCAGCTTTTTAATCTAGGCAACCGTCAGGTATTTTTAACTGAATGTTGAATAAAGGGAACTCTTCAAAATTCATAGTTACCATCTCTTGTTCACCAAGTTTACCAAAGGGAGAATTTTGGGGCTCAACATTGCACCACTTTTCCATTAAAATTCTAACAGCACGTTTAGTATCAAATCCCCTTTATTCTCTCCCTGTCATGAGTGATTAGTGTTTTCCTGCATTCATCAAATTCCTTGTGACCTTTACCCCATATTTCAGTGTCATTCCTCTCTCAAATGCAACTAGGATATTCTCTTCTAGCACATTTTGATGGACAAGGCAATCCATTTTGTTGTCTAACCTCTATATCAAAGTGACAGAAGATTCAGTGGTTTAACAGCTGGAGAAATTTTCATTACATGAATGAGATTTAGATAACACTTCCATTAACAGTACTTAAGATCAATGTCCCTAAACTACCATTCCCAAATCAAGAGTTTATTGTGTGTTTTAATGCTTTAGAGCCACCAAGTGTTTCTTACTCAAACTGCCTGTAACATAATTTGGGATGCAAGTTATGTAAATAATGTTGAGATCATTTATTGGAAACCTCCAGCAAATAGCTGAAGATGCCCTCATCCTCCACTGAATAAAATTATAAAATGAAATAAAAAGGTCTTTAAAGGGTGCTCTATGCAAAGGGTGCTCTATGCAGTTATGCAGCTACCCTGGCTCCCACCTGGTGTTTATAGCATCCACTGTTAGCTTGAAGAAGTGACTTTGATACAGGATTTAAGAAGAAATTACTTAGCAGATAGTGAGGGTATGGAAGTCCTTGGTAAGGTTTTCTTTTTAATGAAAAGCAGCCCCAAATTATTTTTCTGTCTAACAAAGGCAGCCTGTAAAATTGAGCTGCAGACATAGATGCTGCCAGTAGTACCAGTCATGTTCAAGATGGTGGCTCCATCTTCCCTTCTCTTTTTCAGCATGTGTATGGTGAGGACCAGACAAGATGGCGCTGGCTAAGGGAAACTTCATTTGCATAATAAGATTAGGGTGGGTTGACCAGCCTTCCCCTTGCGCTGTGTAAATGTCACACCTGATGGAACCAATCTGTGAGCCCTACATAAATCAGACATCATCTCCTCAAGCCGTACTGTAAAATCCGGCACGTTAGTCATGGCCAGTCTTTTCCTCTGAGAAGTCCCATCTCTCTCATTAGAGAGAAAGCTGTTTTCCTTTCTATTTCTTTCTCTTTTGTTTGCCTGTTAAACTCCACTCCTAAACTCCTCCTGTGTGTCCTTGTCCTAAATTTTCCTGGTGTGAGACAACAAACCCCGGGTATTTACCCCGGCCAATGAGGTGCTTCAACTTGTTCAGTTGAACCATTCTCAGACACTTAGTCTACCAGTCTAATCCCTCTTCTCACTCACCACTCTTTCAAATAAAAAGAAACTGAGCCAGAATTATGACTTCGTTTTAAAATTTTGTGTTCTGACATAGCTCTTCAATAACTCTCATTCACTGAATAAAAATAATTCCTTTAATTTGGAAATTAATATTTCTGTGAATAGATTGTAAATGCGTAGTAGTCCACAAATGAGTCTGGGACAGATTTTGGCATGTAATGGACATCCCTTATTTACTTGTGAAATTGTTGAGATGAAATGCAACTGATTTTGTGGTAAGTACAAGAAATTAGTGATAGGGTGATACTGGTTTTTGAATTAATTACCTCAAAGTTTTGTTTTTATAGAATTCAGGATGTACCTTAATTTTTGCTTAATTGCTTGAGTAATATGTATGCTAAGATAAATTTTGATTTCATTGATTCTCTTTTATTTTAGCTGGTATAAAACAAAGTAACTGACAGTAATTTTAAGTCAAACCTCAAGGATTATTAAGACCAGTGGTTACTAATATTATAGAAAGACTACCTAGGAATATCCAACCTAACACCCTCCCCTGAAATGTATGGAATATTCTGATGTCAAGAAAAAACATTTTCTAAGTTTCCAACATCCTCCCACCTTCAGCACTAGGAACTCATTTATAGTAGCTGTGAGATATGGGTCTGGAAATCACTCCATTCACCAAATGGGCAAAGTAAGGCAATGGAATGAAGAGTAAAAAACCACTGACAAGTCTTAAAATATTTTGAAAAAATTAGGAATTTGCATAACTGGAGTACCTGATGAATTCTAAAAAGAGAAGCAGAGGGAGGCATTAGAAAAACATGACTTTACATGCTAATAAAAGGAAGATTAGTTTCTGGGGACTCTAGGAAAGAGGGTATATTTCCAATTTTTATTGGATTGCTTCTAAAAACAGTCAATGTAATCTTTATGGCGTAAATGTAGACTGTAACTTCAGGTAAAGTTGCGTGGAAAAAAAGAAAGGCTGTTGTGTTTCCACCCTCTCCTACTACATTATACCAAAACTTACCACTTAGTTGTAATATCTGTTTGGTCAAGGGTATGTCTCATGTGTAGAGTTTGACATAGGGTGGAGAGAAATTAATTGCTCCTTTGTCAGTTAATGAAGAAACTTTTTGGAATTTCCTACACAAATATATGGAGTTATTTCTTAACCCTACTACTTTCAGTACTCTGTGCACACTTGTTATGCTTTTCTAGGTTGGATAATTAAACTTTTGTTGTTATTTGATGGAGACAGTAGTCTAATAAAATCAAACCAGAAAAAGCCAACAATTGATATTTGCTTTAACTTCATTATTTTTTAAAGTGAGACAATTTAGCCAGATGATGTTAATTATAATTTATACTGGAGAACACATTTCCTGTTTTATATCCAGATATAAATATTGGATCATGTTGGCTATTTCAGTCTTTTTCCTTGCGCTGTACAGGCTACATTTGGTATTAATTTCAGATTCACCTGCTAGACAATCATTTCCCTTTCCCTTACCCTGCAAAATGAATCTTCAGACAGATGTTATGCATGGAAACGAATCTGATCCAATACTATCAGCAATGCCACTAAAAAAATCACCTGAAAAATATTGTCTCATGTCTCTAGACTTCCCATTTTAGCAATTATCTAAAATACTAAACTCATACCAAATACTATATTTTAATTATGACTAAAGATTTGGAAGATTCTTAGTGAATGTCTATGTAAATGAAGCTAAAAAAGAAATTCACTTTTCCATGTTATATAAAATTTATACCAAATTAATCCTCTGATTC
This sequence comes from Theropithecus gelada, assembly GCF_003255815.1. NCBI lineage: Eukaryota > Metazoa > Chordata > Mammalia > Primates > Cercopithecidae > Theropithecus > Theropithecus gelada. The sequence continues at coordinate 57,180,076 of NC_037686.1, forward strand.
TGCACATCCGGTTTTCTAACTGGTCATAATATATCAGATTTTACCTCTTCTCTGTGTCTCTTTACTAGAAGCTGAAAATTAGAAAAATAAGCTTAGGCCAGTAATCGCAATTATTCAGAAATTCTGAATTTAAAATTTTAATTCTGAAAGCTGTATTTTTTTAAAAGAATAAAATAAACTAGGAAGAAAACTATTTCTAATTTGTCTTAGAGGTGGGAATCATTGACTGATGTTTCTTCTCTAACCTTAGAAATGCCAAACTCTACATCACTATATCATTACCTAGTGACATAGATCTATGAGAAGACATCCGTCTAACATGAGCTAATTTCTCTACCTAAAGGGGAGAGGGTAAGCATATGTTTTTGCATTTTTGGCACAGAAAGGTGATGCTGGAAAGCTCTGGTTTTCAGACATTTTCCAAGCAACTTCTGTGCAGCTCCCAATCTGCATGTTTCTACTGTGTGTGTCTCCCTGTGTGTGAAATTGATTAGGAGCAGCATGAATCTGTCACTGAGAGTTATAGTGACTGGGATTTAGGGGGACTTCAGCCTATTTTTGTTGATGCTCTACTGTGCCCACACACCCCTTCAAATATGACCCGGGTCTGAAAATGATGTAGTTTAATGTGTCAAGATCCTCATGGGCAGAGGTTTCTTTTTAAGAAAATATGAAAACAATTTTTACCCCTTGTTATTCTCCAACAAAGAATGATCAGGTCAGAAGATTAAAATGCTTTTCAGTATGATAGTAAATATCTGCAGGAATATATCTGAAGGAATAACAGAAAATGTAAGAAAACTACTCATCAACAACTTAAGTGGTCAGAGCCATGTCTTTTATTTGCACAACACTAATCCTTTTTAAAGCACATCATACTTCAAATTCCTTGAATTTAGGAGCCTTTAAGTGTTTCTTCTGTCATCTATTTTTGTTTATTTGTAAGAATATATGGTGGTGCTTCATGGTAAAGTGGTGAATTAGTTTATATTGCAGTGGCATTGACGTCTATCACTGAAAAGCAGTAGATAGTACATTCTAATAGTATCTTCTTGTAACCAAACAAGAATATCCAAATATTCAAATTTAGTTTGATCGTAAATGCACATTAAATTTATCTGATTTAGTTAAATAAAATTATTTAATATCTTCTCAAACATAGGATATGGTAGTATGGTTAGTTTTAGCTAGGAGTTCAAGGAATAGGACAGATTCTTTTACTTTGGAGTAGTCAAAAATACTGAAATGCCACTCTGTATCTTGAGAAAAGGAACTATTGTTATGTTATTTGAAAACAAAAAAGGATAATAGCCATAATTCATACGTATTATCCATTAGTGATTTTGTACATATTAAACCCAATTAAATCAGAGTCTCAGGGTTGGGGTCTGAACATTAATATGCTGTGACAGCTAATCAAACAGGATTCAGAACAATTGCTGTAGCTCAAATAACATTTTCTTCTTTTTGCCCCCACATTTTTGCTCACTCCTTCAGACTTCATGCTGACATAACTTAGCTTCCCCTCTGTGATAATCACATTTTGCAGACAAATCTTTTCCGTGGTATTTCTATGACACTGTATTAGAATTGTTTATGCACATGTCATCTTTCTCTTGCTAGACCGTAAGGTCATTCAGGTCACAGATAGTCAATGTTTGTATCTGACATGATATGCTTGCAAATACAATGATTTAGGCACACAAAGGAACAATTATGCATATTTAGGCACACAAAGGAACAACAAAATTTATGGAAATCTAATTACGTGGTTTAAAAAACTTTATGATTGATCATGAGAAGCTGGTAACTGTGAAAGGAAGACAGGACGTGGTGGAATTACCTTTGCTTACTCATGACAGTTTTGTCCCAAAGTTTATGCACTGAAAGTCAGGAAATACTCAGTGAGCTGGGCTAAACAGGGTGCCATTCGCATTTACAGATGTCCTATGCAAGAGTGTAAAACAAGAGCCTGCTGTCTAACTTACCGCTTACCTTCATGAAGAGTGGGTGTGGTATGCAGTCAAGTGAAGGAGAGAAAAATAATGGGTAAGAGCAAAGATTGGGAAACAATAAAAATGTGCTCAGAGGTCAGACTCTCCAAACACTACAGTCACTTAGTATTCCATCTTGAAAACTCTGCTCCCCACCCTAAGCCCTCTAGTAACAAACACAAATATAACTCCAGCCTCTATTGTCTGCAAGTTCAGAGAAAAGAGCAATGGTGGTGCGAATGTACGTGACTGCTTTCTGGTTCCAGGTGAGAGAAGGGAGATACCTCACCCTGGAAGTATGTTGGAAGTTGTTCTTCATCCTTTGAAGGATGACCAGGTCAGGCACAGCCTCATGGGAAATGGAATGGGGAGATGGTGACATGGGTGCAGATGTCAAGTCTTGTAAAATCAGTTCTGCACAGAAAATTTGCAACATGGGATTATTTCCTGTGCTGACATTTTCTCTTTACATGGCACCCTCCAGGCATTCCAAGTGCCTCTTTCCATCATGCCCCAGATTCTAGTTTCTAATCCAGCTATGAAATTCTCTATTCCAGCAGAGAACAATACTGATCTTGCTGATATCACACAGACCTCTACATCATATGTAGAGGAGCATAAAACTCATAAAATTCTCATTTTCGTTAGAAAAATACAGAAACATGATATAGCACCATTTTTCCTTGCACTGGTTATATCCCATAGATTGCTGTTAATAATACTTTAATGTAGGAGCATTTGCAAGCATGGAGTTTTGTTTTTTCTTTTTTCCTCCTCAGCACCTGCTTGTCATTTCCTATTTATGTGTAATCTTGGGGAGGTAGAGAGTGGTAATTCACATACAAGAAATCCTTCAGAATATGTTAAAATAACTTAATGCTTCATCAGAACTCCAAAGGAAGAGCTTAGAATACTGCCCCTGTTTATAGTAAGAAATATAGAAAAAGAACATTAGCAGAAGTGATTTTATGATTTTTTTATGTTAGGCAAATTTTTCTCCAATTTACCATTTAGTCTACAAGCAATATATTTTATTAAGGTGAACATTGTTTAAATGTAATTCTAAACTAAACTCTTTCATTCCTGTAGTTGGTTAAAAAAAAAAAAATTTATATACGTTAGGAGTAAAAAGAGGTTCTTAGAAGATAAACATGGAAGTTTTAATTTAGAAGAAAAGCATATGGTTAATAATTTACTGTAATTATATGGTTTTTAGTTTCCTGAATCCTATCTTCCACCATTTCAATAAAAAGCAGAATTAATCATAAGGAAAAAATGTAATGGGTTTTTGCATTTCCATAGCTAATATCATCTGTTATCCAAAACCTAGCTTTTATGACCCAGAGTAACAATTTTTATCTACTATAGAAGCTCTAACTATGGATTAACATTGATATTTTTCACCTTTTCTCAACTTCCATAGACCCAGGAAAGTTTATAGCATCAGGAATCATGTTCCTTTACCGTACTCTTAAAGTTTCTGTATATTCTGATTATAATTTAGACAGTTTTTCTACCATGAGCTACTGCCATTTCATATCAGGCAAATGTTCCATTTTTCAAAATATAAGTCTATAAATTTCTTTCTACTTTCATTCTTTAACAATAATTTGGAGCTTACATTCTAAATAATAATATTTCTGTGGTTTCTTTTTTCCTCCTCATCCTCTTGATTGTCTAAAAGTTGAACTATGTCAATAATATGCCAAAGTACATCAGATGCCTGGGCTGTCTTTTACTTTTTCTTTTCATTGAAAAGAATTTAATTTCCTGGGTGAGTTCCTTATCGGGTGGCTGTGTGTTCCTTTTGCTCCATTACATTCTCTCACTCTTACTCGTATGCTCTCATTTTCCTTCTCTTTCTCCAGCATATTTAGTAGCCAATTTTTCAGATTAAAGATGTTCCGTTAGCTTCAGAAAATATTCAGATTGGACTGTGGTCACTGTAGTCAGTATATTTCATTTGCTTCCTTTCTCAACCCAGTTAGTTTTGCCTCCATGTCTTTTCTTCAGCTGTTAAATACTTAGTGGCGATTGAATTAGAGGGATGGTGCTAAAGAACTCTCACTAAAGAAACACAAAGATGTGTATCTTCTTTTTTTTTTTTTTTAAATAACATGTCCTTGCCACTTATTTATTTTGAATCCATTTTCTAAGTGAGAAAAGAGCAGAGCATAAATCATGAGGTGTGTCTTTATGAAAGATTTGAGCTCTGGAGGGTACAAGACCTGCCCTCTGAGGTCAAAGCAGCATCTCGTGCCCTTTGTGCTGTGCTCGCTCCTCTAGCCAGGCCCATGGGGAGGGCAGAGGAAGAGTCACTGCCACTTTCTCCAGCGGCTGCGCACCTGCTACCGGAGAGAAAAGGTGACCTTGAAATCAGAGTGTGCTATACTTTGAAAGAAATCATCTAAATAACAGCACAATAGATGAGGGCATTACTCTTATCATGACTCTCTTCAAGGTTTTGCTTTCTGCTTCCCATTCTCCCTGATGGTTGTTTTTATTCCCTCCATCAAAATTCTCCTCCTCTGCTTCAAATAACTTAAGGAGCTACCTTCTTAGTACTCATTGCTTTGCTGTATTTATAGGAGTGTTGCTGATTTTCCATTTCTGTTTTCTGACCACTTTTACCATTCCTTAATGACTTTGAGCTCACTTTGATTGTGAAATGCGCACACATGTGAACACACGTGTGGGTGTGCACATACACACTTTATTTACAGTCTGGAAGTATAATCATGGATTTACTTTATTCAAATAACTTTCCATTTCTCTCTTTCATTTGTTATTCACTGTGAAGCTTCCAGCTTTAAGGAATATATATTTCATTCTTTTTCTTTATTTAAAATGCAGAGTTGCAGGGCCGGGCATGGTGGGTCATGCCTGTAATCCCAGCACTTTGAGAGGACGAGGTGGGCAGGTCACTTGAGGTCAGGAGTTTGAGACCAGCCTGGGCAATGTGGTGAAACCCTGTCTCTACTAAAAAGAATACAAAAAATTAGCAAAAATAATTGCCGAATTTCAGATATTAAATTTAGAAAGTAAAGATGTTCAAAGCACACTAAATTGTGCCAAAAATGCAGAAATGCAAGTATGTAAATGGAGTACAGGGCCATGACTAATATTCATGAACATTTCTCTTTAATGTCCAGCCACAAAAATATTTTTTCTGTTTCCTTTTCCTTATTCTTTCCTTTGCACTTTGATTCCAGACTATTCTATGGACAGAGGCTCAAATCCTGACCTGTCCAAATTTTGGCATCTCTTCACCAAATTCTGGAGCCCTAGCTACGCACTGGCTCTGCTTTGATGTCACCAATTGGGTTCTGGTATCTTGTGTGCACTTTTCCAGCATTTGATCCTTGACATTTTCTTTCTTTTCTTTTCTTTTTTCTTTTTTGGAGGCAGAGTCTCACTCTGTTGGCCCAGGCAGGAGATCTTGGCTCACTGCAACCTCCACCTTCCAGGTTCAAGCAATTCTCCTTTCTCAGCCTCCCAAGGTAGCTGAGATCACAGGCAAGCACCACCATGCCCAGCATATTTTTGTATCTTTAGCAGAGACGGAGTTTCACTATGTTGGCCAGGCTGGTTTCAAACTCCTGACTTCAAATAATCTGCTCGTCTTGGCCTCCCAAAGTGCTGGAATTACAGGCATGAGCCACCACGCCTGGCTGATCCTTGGCATTTTCTTAGACTGAACTTTGAATTATTCATGAATAGCTTCAGTTGTCCAAAAAGAAAAAAAAATAAACACTGAAGGGCTTATTTCTTAAATGAAATCTGAGAATAAGAAACCTAGGGTTGATATGGGAACCTTATGGAGTTTTCAGAGCTACTCCTTTTAGTTTCTGGTCTGCCATCCTCGGCATGTCCACAGTGTTGCCACATAATCCAAGAGGGCTGCTTGAAGTTCGGTCATCTCATCAGCATTCCAGGAAACAGGTGCGAAACAGTAGAGAGACAACAAGTACTCCTGGCACCTGAGTTAATCTTTCTTCAGCAGCCTGCCTGAAGTTCTGTCACATCCACATACATTTCCTCTAGAAAGTTGGGATGTGTTCTGGTTGTACGTCTTCCCTAAGGAGAGAAAGGGGAGATTAAATTATAGAAGGCAAGAAGAATTCTCTAACCCATTTTCATTTCAGGGCTGACCAATTATGCCATGAGGAAGTAAAGGAATGGGGCTCAGTGAAGGACTGAAATGATTAAATTTTGTTTTTTTACTAACAAAGGAAATTGAGAAGAGGAGCAGACCCGGCTTGGGCTTGCACAGTGGAAATTGTCTTGCATCCACTCTCCGCTACCAATGTGAGAAACAGACTACATGATTTTACCTCCCTCTTGAGACCAAAGTGAATCTCACAAAGCCTTTCTTCAGCAGCTAAACCCTTCTGAGATATAGTTTTGTTTCCTTCAAAAGTCTTCAATTTATATTGTAGACTTTTTGCTTTCCTCAATTTTCTTTTTAAGACCAAATCCCTCAATTTTGTTTCATTTCATTTTAATAACTTTACAAAATAACTCCTAAGTATCTTACACGAACAGGGATCATATAATTTTAGACCAATCTGAGGGGTATGGATTCTGCAGGTTTCAGGCCTATGTCCATCTGATCGTCAAGAACTCCCCTGTTGAGTTCTTTTTTGTAAATGGAGCTGAGCAGTCTTCACTGAGTTATGCATGCATATGAAAGGCTGTGTTCACTGTTTCCTGCCTTGATTTGGAGACTGCTGCCCTGAAATTGGCAGGCTTGCAGATGACACATATGCAACTTCTGAGCCTCATCCTCATCACTGCCCTCTGGCTTTTTTGGAATGCTCTGTACTAAGTAACTCCTGGTCCTCAAACCAGTAAGAAGGAGATCCAGAACCCTTCTTTTCTCTGAGACAGGTTCTACTGCTGAAGATAAGCTGAGAGTATTCCAGGACCCCCTAGGTATCAGTGGTTCATTCACTCTACCTGAATATTTGATTTGTGGGATAAATTCTAGAAATACTGATTCAAACATCTTCTCTCCACAGTCTCTAGTCTATATCCTCTCCAACCCCATGAGTTTACCAATAATACCTTGTGAACTTGACCACAGGAATCAAAGTCTGTAGAATGTGACATATGTTGGTAAATGCCAGATGTATCCACGGTAATGTCTACATGAACCCCTCCCTAGGTAATAAGGTACCCGCTTCTTCCTTTTAAGATACCTAGTCCTGCAAAAAAAAATTCAATCCTGGTCTTCCAGAACTGTGTTTTCAGAACTGTGTTTTGAGTGCTAATGCCCATGCAGAAATGTACTTATGTTGAGACAACCTTGGCCTTCCTAGGTGTTTTCTTCTAGGAGGATGTCATAAATACTTTCTGTCTCCTAGGTGCACAGTGACACACACCAATCATGGGGCACAGTTTACTATGAATGACATGTTACAAATAACAGCAAAAATACCACGGGTTACAAATATTTTTTGAAAAAAATCAATGAGATAAAACCAAATTTGTGTGACTCTTCCATTATGTTCAAGGTGGAATAAGAAAAAACAGATTTACTCTATTATCTGAAACAGCTAACAAGCAGGACAAAATGTGTGCAATGAAGGCTTTCAAGAAACTGGACATCAGGCAAAAAGGTACCATTATCCCTGAGAGAACAGGTGAGGGACGCAAGAAAGGCAATCTCTGTACTGCCCCTGTTTACTGCCTGGGGAGTTTCTAGGCTGTGCCATAGGGAGGGGGACCCAGGTTATGTCCATTCTCAACAGCCAGACCTGAAACCTCATAATTCATGGGACATTGGGTAAGGTACTCAGGAGCGGCAGGCCTTTGTAAAGGTTAATTTAACCCCAGACCAAATGCTGCTTAGACCCCATCTAGCAAAAGTTAAGAGCAAGACCTGAAAGGGTCAACTTGTTTTTAAGCAACTTAATCATGTCTCAAAAGAAAGCACAAGATTTTTAGCAATACAAAAATATGCAGCACCTCCCCAACAGGATACAATTCACAAAGTCTGGTGAATAATCACAAATTGCTGGGCATGCAAAGATGCAGAAAAACACTATTCATAATGAAGAGAAAAATCCATCAATCACAATGGGCCCAGAAATGACCCATGATAAAATTAGTAGACAACAACATTTAAACAGTGATTTTGAATGTATTCCATATGTTCCGGAAGCTAGAGGAAAGATTGAACATGTTAACTACAAATGTGGAATTTTAAGAAGATCTAAATGCAGTTTTCAGAGATGAAAGCTATAATGTCAAGGATTAAAAAAATACATTGATAGCATTAACAGTGGATCAACATCAGAAGAAAAAGTAAGTGAAATTTAAGAAATAGCAGCAGATGCTTTTCAAAATGAAAACATAGCGGAAAAAAAAAGATTAAAAATAACTACCAAAGCATCAATGAACAAAGAAACAACTGAAGAAGCCAATATATGTGTAATTGGACTCTCCAAAGTGGAAGGGAAAGAAAAAAAAAACTAAACAATGTCTGAAAATTTTCAATATATAATTTAAACCCACAGATCAGTGCCTATTATAATGAAATTGCTTAAAACACTGAAAGAGAGAAAATCTTCAGAGCAGCTGCAGGGCAGGGAGAGCATGTTAAATAGCAAGTGGCAAAAATAAGAATGACAAGCAAATTTCTCACTGGCAACAATACAAGTGAGAAGAGAGTGTAGCAACATCCTTAAAGTAATGGAAGGAAAAAAACCCTCCTCTTCTAATCTAGAATTTATTATAGAAATTCCATAGTAAATCTTTGTGAAAATATCTTTGAAACGCAAAATGAAATAAAAACATTTTTTTTTTTCCAGATAGCCAAAATCTGAAAGAAGTTTTCACTGACAAAGATTCTCTGCTTGGCCAAACTTTAGACAGACTTCTGAACCTTCTCCTAGGAACATCTATGAACTTCCCTGTAAAATACAGTTTTAGCAAAGAACCCAGCTAATTAAGTTTGACACGAACTCCCTTCTTTGATATCTGATCACGGTTAATATCTGATCAAGTTTCTGATCCTCCACCATCTCCTGAGGAATGTATAAAGTAACCCTAGCCTGTCTTTAGCAAGAATCCTGTTAGGTTAATCCCATTAGCCAGAATTCTCCTTATGCCTGATGTTTCCTATTAGCAATTTGCTAGCCATTGATCCTCACCCTTTTCCTTGACTGTAAATTCCTACTTTCCCATGTTGTATTTGGAGATGATCACAGTCTCTCTCTTCTTGCAAGACCTTGTTGCAGTGGTGTCTATACCCATCACAATGGTCCCGAGTAAAGTCTTTCTTACTATGCTTTCCAGGTGTCACTGGAAAAGATTTTCTTTAACATCACACTATAAGAGTTTTTAAAGAGAATTCTTCCAACAAAAATAAAATGATACAGCATGCAAATCTGGATCTATAAAAAATAGATCTAGAAAAAAATAGTTTTTTCTGTAGATCTAGGTCTATATTTTCTGTAACTATACAGATAAACATTAAAACTTTTAAAATTATTTAAACTCAGTAAAAGACAATGGTCTGTTTAAACTAAAAATCATAACAATGCATTTTGTGGTTTATGCCATATATAAAAGAAAAATGTATAACCACAATAATACAAAAGCCAAAAGATGAGAAAAGGAACTATACTACTATAAATTTCTTATACTATAAATAAAATAATATAATTTGGAGGTTAGCTGTGATAAATTAAGATGTATATTATAAGCCCAAAGGTAATGACCAAAATAGCACAACAAAGAATTATGCTAAATGAACAAAAAATATAACAAAATTATAAAGAAATATATGATTGAACCAAAGAAGGACAAAAAGAGTAAAGGGGAAAAAGAACTATGGAACAAATTAAAAACAAATAAGATATTAGAGATAGTACATATAAATCCAAATGGATCAATAATTATACTAAATGTAAATGATCTAAATATCCCAACTGAGTTGCAGAATTAATCAGATTACATAAAGTAAGACCCAACTATATACTGTTTTGAAGAAACCCACTTTAAATGTAAAGACAGAAATATTTTAAAAGTAAAAAGATGAAAAACGAGAGACTACACACAAAATATACACTAAAGAGAAGAAAGTTGGAATGGCAATTTTAATAGTAGATAAAGTAGATTTCAGGGTGAAGTATATCTCAAAGGAAAAAGGGAGTCATTAAATACTGATAAGCAGGTCAGTTCCTCAAAATAAAATAAAAATCATAAAATGTATATATTTAGTAAGAGTGCCAAAAATTGTGAAGCAAAAACACAATTTGCAGGACAAATAGACATATCAACAATTAGAGTAAATGCTCTCTTTCAAAAAGTTACAGGAGGCCGGGCGCGGTGGCTCACGGCTGTAATCCCAGCACTTTGGGAGGCCGAGACGGGCGGATCACGAGGTCAGGAGATCGAGACCATCCTGGCTAACACGGTGAAACCCCGTCTCTACTAAAAAATACAAAAAACTAGCCGGGCGCGGTGGCGGGCGCCTGTAGTCCCAGTTACTCGGGAGGCTGAGGCAGGAGAATGGTGTGAACCCCGGAGGCGGAGCTTGCAGTGAGCTGAGATTCGGCCACTGCACTCCAGCCTGGGCGGCAGAGCGAGACTCCGTCTCAAAAAAAAAAAAAAAAAGTTACAGGAAAAAAGACTTCAGCAAATATATAAAGGACTTGAACTTTTTACCAACTTACCAAATCAATATTTATATACTACTCCACTAACCACAATAAAACACATTTTTTTTTCAAATGTGCATTGATAATTTGCCAATGTAGGCCACATTCTGGAACATAGTCTCAAGTAATTTTCAAAAATTCAGTTCCTATAAGATATATTGTCTTATCACAATGTTATTAACCTAGAAATCAAATATAGAAAAATATTTGGATTATATCCATACATTTGGGAACAAAATAGCATACTTATCCATAACTTATGAATCAAATAAGAACTCCAAGAGAAATTAAAAAGTATTGTGAAATGAATGAAAATGGAAATTTAATATTTTAAAACTCATTGAATGCAACTAAAGAAAAATGTATGACCACAGGCTTCTGAAGCTTCAACTGCAACTAAAACATTATTTAGAGAAAAATGTACAGTACTGAACACTTATACTAGGACAAAGAAATGACAATTCAGATTCCACCCTACAATATTAAATATGGAAGAGCAAATGACACCCAAAGTAAGCAAAAGAAAGGAAACAATAAAGATCTGGGCAGATTAATATTAACAACAACAGAAGTAGAAAATAGAAAAAAAATGATGAAACCAAAGCCAGTTCTCTGAGAAGGTCAATAAAATGAATAAACCTCCAGTTAGAATGATCAGAAAAAAAAGATAAAAGACACAAACTACCAATATCAGGAAACATTGGTTATGTGATTTGGTTATGTGTATTTTACTCTGTGGCCTTTAGCTTAGAGAAATGAATGTGTTAAGTACACACACAGACTGTCCATGCATACTTACAGCAGGTTTATTAGAAATAACCAGTTGAAATAAACCAAGTGTCCATCGACAGATGGGTGGATAAACACATTATACCAATTCAAGAAAATGAGATCAAAAAGAGTGCAGATTGTATAATTTCATCTACAAAATTCTAGAATATACAGACTAATCAGTAGTTAGAAAACACGGGTAAAGGGATGCAAGGCAGTGGGCAGGAAGGGAGGACTCACAATGGTCGAAGAAGACATTTGTGGGTGATGATGGATCTTACCTGATTGCTATGATGGTTCTATGGGTGTAAACATGTGGATTTTATTGTATGTATGCCAATGACACATCAAAATACCTGATGATACGAAATGTGTGACTTTCGAATCCTAATTTTCTTTTCTAAGTTGGGAGAGAGGATTTAGTTGGATTTCAGAAAACGATGGGCAGTCCTGTACAGCTTCTGTTACCACATTCATTCTTTGTTATGGAATCTCCCTGGCAATGAGTTGAACTTCTGCAGGCTCAGGTCCTAATCTCTTTAGGGTGGCTTTTATATTAACCCTTCACCTGAAAACTTCTTTTCCCCAAACTGTGAAAACGGTTCACTGATCAGATTAATCTCATTTCTTTTAATTTTGGCTGAAAAGTTTCTACCAGTTTGTTTTCTAGACAGTTGTTTTACCTTGTCCTACTACTTTGCCTTTTATTTGTGGAGGAGAATTTATTGTTAGTTTCCACCATTTTATTCTCTTCCTCCCTTGACCTCTTCTTTTCTTCTCTCTGCCTCTTTTCCTACCTTAAATTTCTACTTCCTTTTTTCTATAGAATATACTTATATACCCTCTTATTTGTTTCAATTTGGCTATAGCTTTCTATTTTTATTCTTCAAAAGTTTTTTCAAAAATAATATTTGAAAACATCAGTTTGTCGTTACCCAGCTGTTTCGTGTGTGTATTTTTTTTTCATATCAGCACTTTCTTCAGAATTGATGCCTAAAAATAGTCCCTTTTTAATTTTAACACCTGCTGAAAAATATCATCTCTGTGGTTAAAAAATACTTTTAAGCATGATATGGTTTGTCTGTGTCCCCACCCAAATCTCAACTTGAATTGTATCTCCCAGAATTCCCATGTGTTGTGGGAGAGACCCAGGAGGAGGTAACTGAATTATGGGGGCCAGTCTTTCCTGTGTTACTCTTGAGACAGTTAATAAGTCTCATGAGATCTGATGGTTTTATCAGGGGTTTCCACTTTTGCTTCTTTCTCATTTGCTCTTGCCACTGCCATGTAAGAAGTGCCTTTTGCCTCCCTCTATGATTCTGAGCCCTCCTCAGCCATGTGGAACTGTAAGTCCAATTAAGCCTCTTTTTCTTCCCAGTCTCGGGTGTTTCTTTATCAGCAGCATGAAAACAGACTAATACAGAGCACATACATGCTTCATATATATACTTTTGTGAAGTAGAGATAACTAAGCTACAAGCAGTGCTTCTTTTGTCAAAGATGCTGGGGTTTTGGTTGGACAGTTTATTTTAAAATTCCCCTGCCATAGTCACTTTATATTTCAATTATCAATGACATCATACCCAGCATTGTGTATCTTCTTTACTGACATATGGAATTGAAGGATGTTGTTGTCCATTTCTAATTTCTTATTATTTCTGAGATATATATATATATATATATATATACTTTTTTCCTTATTTTGAGTTATTACTACAAGATTAGATAGCAGCTTCTGTTTTTCCCCAAATAGTTTTTTAAAAACAAATAACAAACATTTATTCTTGTAGCTTGAGTCATATTATTTATCCTGTATATACAGATCATTATAAAAATGCCTCCCCAAGTTATCTCCACAAAATATATCACTATAATTTTCAAAAAATGAAGTCCGACATGTGTATGTGCTGCCTTAGCCTTTAAGTTGATCCTGGTAATACATCAGTTTCAACTGATTTCATGGCTGTTTGCTATTTGTTTTCCCTCATGCTGTGTATTTTCACTTAAAAATTAAAAGAATGAATGGGCCCAATGATGCAAACCATAAATTCTGGAGACATTGTTAAGCCGTGAAGTCCTTTTTGAACAAATTTTTTGACAAATCCTTGGACACTTGTTTCTGTTCTTGAGACTAGGGATATTTTCCCTTATATTTAGGAACAGTAATATCTATTGATATTATTTTTCCTGAAGTTCAGATACATTGGTCACATGATGTTTCTTCAGAAATAAAAAAAGTTAATATTCATCTTCGCATAAGTAAACAAAAAAACATTTTACATTTGCTATGTAAATACCAATGGCAACTGCAAGAAGGTACATTATTAAAATATCTGCAAGAAAACAGAATGAGAGGAAAATAGTTTCTTGCCAACATATATTAACGAGATTGAAGAATTGGAGATCAATTAAAATTCTTGGTGTCTAAATGCATAAGCTATCACTAAGATTCATCAGAAACTAATTAGGTTGGCTCAGTAGAAGATGGATATGAGGATCCATTCTGTCCCTGCAGGAATAGGAGACCCAGACGCCCTCAGGAAAGAGTAGGGCTATGCTGATCAACAGCCACGGGCTGTGGTATTACGTGGTCTCTGATAACTAAGGAACATCATGCTGTTGAAGATTTGGAGAGGGGCAATGTATGCTTCATTAGGACAGTAGAACATTTAATTTGCAGTTATCTCATTTAATATAGAAATCTCTAAACTGGGAGTGACAATGACATGTTGTGAAGTCCCCTCTGCTTCTTGTGTGAATCTAGGGAAGTCTGTTAAAATCAGTTTCCCCCACTCATAAAATGGTGTGTGTGTGTGTGTGTATGTTTCAATCAGGTTACAGGAAACCACCATAAACTGAAACCTATTTGAACTTATGGTAGAAATGAAAGGTTCAAGGGCATGTAGTAACCTAATTTCACCTCTCTGTGCTTTGAAACCCATTCGTGAAGTCATTCATATATTCAGTAAATACTGAGTTGCTCACAATGTGCCTGGCATGGTGGACATAGATGTGAACACCACTGCCTTTGTAGATTTCATACACTCTCTCTTTGTTTCCCTTGCTACTGAAGGATGTGGACTTGCAGACAGGAAGATCTGGAACTGTTGCACTCATTTCTGTCATCTTTTTCTAGCACAGTACACATAATATATGTGTGAAATGCATGACTTATAAATGAACAAAAATGAGAGCAACAGAGCATTTTCCCACCTTTTCCATTTGTCCTGACTCCTGAAGACTTTGAACCAATATGGTTTTTCTTTTCCCTTAACTGCTTCTGCTCTTCTAGTTCCAGTTATACTACCTGAACACAGCCATACATAAACATGTTGTAAGAGGGTCTGTTGCTTTAAAAAGTAGGGACAAAATTTTTTTTTCCAGAGTTGTTGTGTAGTCCCTTAACTCTCAGTGACTCTTATTTCCCTAGCCACCAATAGTGATTTGGTCTTTCCATGGCTTTTAATATATTTTTCCATCTCCCTGGAGCACTATGAGAATTACCTTCTTTTATGTCTGATTCTGTAAAAGGCACCTTCAAGGTCCAAGGAGGAAAAGTGCTGTGCATAATACAAGTAATCTCATCATGATGCATCATAGGAATATTGTAAGGAATAATTGAACACTATCTGTGAAATATGGGACTCTCCTCAGAGGACAGGTGCTCTGTAGTTTTCTTCTATGTAACAAAACTTTCTGACTCATAAACAAAAAGTGTATGTCTCCTGTCCTATAGTCGTTTTTTAAAATTTGCAAATATTATGTCTCTGGGCCTTGAAAGATATCTGCAATAAGAACAAAAGTAGGAAAACTTTTATTTAAATGCTAGTCAAATTTTAGTTTCAGTTATGTAGCAGAAAGCACGCTGATGTGGAAATTAGGGCTTACAGGCTCTAATCTCCTTTCTGTGCCTGTATTATTGTATCCCTTTAGAAGAGTGGTAGAACTGCATAAATTGGAAGAACCTCTGGTGTGAAGCCATGATAAGAAATAGACCTCCCTTCCCTTTCCCACCCTAAACTTTTTTGACTCTGGTTCCCCCTAACCCTCCCATCTCGAGTTTCTTGGGGACAGAGATCATGCTTGTTTCACATTTTTAAATTCCTAGTTATAAGTATGGTGTCAGGCAGATGGTAGTCCCTCAATAAACATTTGCGAATGAATGTCTTACAAAATATAAGCCATAATCAATAGTTGGGTAACAATATTTAGATGCAGCAATTCCAAAGCTTGACATCAGAGACACCACTTGCTGTTCAAACATGACTGACAAGTTGATATCATTAAGAGATTCTCTTGGGAAAGGAATAAAAACTGTCAGACTATGTATGTGGGCCAACTCTGAACAGATGCTGTGCTGAGGGATTTGGGAAATAACCCCATGAATTACATTCTAAAATTAAATGTGCAAGATTGTATGTATTTGTGGCTGACAAGTGGAAATGGTTTGGTAGAGTTGATCCTGCTGCTGTGCTTGAGTGAACCCAACTAGAAGCTGTCTGAGTCCTTAGCACACAGAAGATTGAGGGCCATGGTAGCTTGGTACCACCCTGCTCATCAGCAGGTTAACTAGAGTGCCGTTTCAAGATCATCTATAAAAGATTGCTGCAACTTGGAGGCTGAACATAGTGTCCAGTATTGTTTTGGGATGCCTTAGAAAGGAAAACGTTGACATTTATTAGGTTGGTGCCAAAGTAACTGTGGTTTTTGTCATTGAAATTAATAGCAAAAACCACAATTACTTAGGCACCCACCTAATAGGTAACATTAGGGCCTAGATTGGGAAATAACGTTTTAGTTTTCTGGATGCAAACTCTAAGTAAGATTAAACAAAACAACAGCAAGAAAGACAAATAAAACAATGAAATAGATTTCACAATTGACAATCTATATGCTTTTATTTCCAATTATATTTCCTATTTCTAAATTTCCTTCCTGTTCTTAGGGAATTATCATTGGAATATTGTGATTGAAAGAAAGATTTGTTTTAAGAATGTTTTTAGAAAATGCAAAAAATGTTTGGATTTAAAAAAATCCAAAACTGAGTGTTCTAGGCATAGTGCAAAGCATTTATGACAATAAAATATCTGGAGTAGAAGAAAGAACAAAAGTCTGCTTGACAAGCATGTTTTGAAAAAGGAGGGATAAGTTCAGATATGACTAGAAAAAGACGGTTTTAGTGTGTTCTTAAAGATAGATGCTTGGACTCCATCCTGAAAAGTTCTGAATCAGAAAGTCTGTTTTTTGTTTGTTCTTCTTTTTATAGGTGTTTTCAAATATCAACAGCTGCCACACCCATGTAACGTTTGCTAATATCCCACGAGAAGCTTCTCAGGTGTAGGCAAACCAGACTTGGCTTAAACACTATAAGTATCTTGCCCCATCCCTATGCCTGCCTGGAACGTTGACTTGGTTAGAGGTGTGAATAGAGAGAATGTATGCTGGTCACAGCTAATTAGTGTGCTTTAATTTAGGTTTTCCTTTCTGTTCCATTTCATAAACCCTGACCTTTATCATAACTAACATCCCTCTCTTGCTTTCTCCAAAATTCCCCAATTGTGAAAGTATTTAAATTATTTATGTTATTTAAAAATAGCATGTTCATGTAATCATTTTAGAGTAAATCTTAATTGAGTTTAAGAGATGATTTTTACCTTTATTAAAGAGCATGCAGGTACCTTAACTTGCTTTTTTGAGTAAGAATAATCTAAAACATTAGGATTCATAGACATGTGGAAAGGTAAGCATTTTAATACAGTGACAGAATACATTTAATCAGGTAAATGCATCTAATGAATAAGGGGAAATGCATCAAAATATCACTTATTGACCCTTGGTAAATGAGAATTCAGGGTGGGTGATATTTTCTATGATATTTTATGACTCTAGTTGGTTTTTAATATTGCAAGTGAGTGATAACTTCTGCCACTGCTTTGTCTTTAAAACTCTTCAGAAGAATCACTGTATATCAATGAAGGCTACAGCATGATATAGCTGCATAAAACTTATGCTAGTGCAAAGATGCTAAAGAGAATCATTTGTTTTCCTAATAGCTCTATTTCAGCAGACCATGGCCTTACCCAGAAATGCCCTGTTAGCAAAGCTGTCATTCTACAATGATCTCTGGATGCAAGAACGATGATAGAGCACAGGCCTCTGCATTTATTGTAGAATATCATTTTTCCTTTATTTTTGAAAGAATTCATAA